>NC_060179.1:41836059-41901192 GCF_021184085.1 Oncorhynchus gorbuscha
AGCGCCCTATTGGAAGGAGCTGCACTGAGACGGTTCAGAAAAATTCAGGGCCGTCACAGTACGTCTGAGCTATCTTTGTTGCAGGTGCATGGTAACAGTTGAATAAGATGAGAAAAAAGAAGAAACCCGCACACCGCTCTTGCTAGTATCACTGCTCTTTATTAAGCTTTACGTATCGGCCTCAATCCCTTCGTCAGAGCTCTTGTGAGTGTTTTTAATTTGCACCCTTATGTCGACATTGCATTGAATGGATGTGGGTGGAGCAATGTCTATGGCCTTGAGGCCGATATGTAAAGCTTATTAAAGAGCAGTGATACGAGCAAGAGCGGTGTGCGGGCTTCTTCTTTTTTTCTTAATTTTTCTTAATTTCTAGAGATAACCTAGCAAAAAAAGAAACATCCCTTTTTCAGGACCCTGTCTTTCAAAGATAATTCGTAAAAATCCAAATAACTTCACAGATCTTCATTGTAAAGGATTTATACACTGTTTCCCACGTTTGTTCAAGGAACCATAAACAATTAATGAATATGCACCTGTGGAATGGTTGTTAAGACACTAACTTCTTACAGCCGGTAGGTAATTAAGGTCACAGTTATGAAAACTTAGGACACTAAAAGAGTTCTTTCTACTGAGTCTGAAAAACACAAAATAAAGATGCCCAGGGACCCTGCTCATCTGCATGAACGTGCGTTAGGCATGCTGCAAGGAGTCATGAGGACTGCAGATGTGATCAGGGCAATAAATTGCAATATCCATACTGTGAGACGCCTAAGACAGCGCTACAGGGAGACAGGATGGACAGTTGATCGTCCTCGCAGTGGCAGACCACGTGTAACAACACCTGCACAGGATCGGTACATCCGGACATCACGCCTGCGGGACAGGTACAGGATGGCAACAACAACTACCCGAGTTACACCAGGAATGCACAATCCCTCCGTCAGTGCTCAGACTGTCCGCAATAGGCTGACTGAGGGTGGACTGAGGGCTTATAGGCCTGTTGTAAGGCAGGTCCTCACCAGACCTCACCGGAAACAACGTCACCTATGGGCACAAACCCACCGTTGTTGGACCAGACAGGACTGGCAAAAAGTGCTCTTCACTGACGAGTCGCGGTTTTGTCTCACCAGGGGTGATGGTCGGATTTGTGTTTATCGTCGAAGAAATGAGCGTTACACCGAGGCCTGTACTCTGGAGCGGGATCGATTTGGAGGTGGAGGGTCGGTCATGGTCTGGGGCGGTGTGTCACAGCATCAACGGACTGAGCTTGTTGTCATTGCAGGCAATCTCAACGCTGTGGGTTACAGGGAAGACCACACCAGATGCTGACTGTTACTTTTGATTTTGACCCTCCCCTTTGTTCAGGGACACATTATTACATTTCTGTTAGTCACATGTCTGTGGAACTTGTTCAGTTTATGTCTCAGTTGTTGAATCTTGTTATGTTAAGTTTGCTGAAAATAAACGCAGTTGACGGTGAGAGGACGTTTCTTTTTTTGCTGAGTTTACAAGGGCTTGAAAGAACTGCAGGAAGTAAGTATAGGAAAATGGATGTTATGGGTTCAGTTGGTTCCCCTATGTAGAGGAGACCCATGACACTCAGTAGGTATTTGACATGGGAATTTGACTGCCTCTATTTCTCTGCTCCCTAACCTGAGTGTTGAATAAGTGTATTCGATGTAGTCACCGACACAGTGTTGTTTCACTAATTGGCCTGGCCTGTTGTCTCCAGTGACACCAGATTTGTAATGGCTGACAGGAACAGATGGACCCTCTATTGTTTCCCTATGTGTCTGCATGGTAATTTGAACTGTGTTTCACCCGCCGACCACACAGTTGACCTGACCGTGCCAGCAGTCTCACCCCAGCCCGGTTGACAACAGCCCCCATCACCACCCAGCACTCCTCCAGTGTGAGGAGGACTTGGGAAGCGGAGGGAGGGAAGTAGGAGATGGGGGTCAAAGTACTATGAGTCTTGGCATGCCATTTTGCAGGGTCAAGTTTACGATCTGTCTTAAAAGAAGTAT
This sequence comes from Oncorhynchus gorbuscha, assembly GCF_021184085.1. NCBI lineage: Eukaryota > Metazoa > Chordata > Actinopteri > Salmoniformes > Salmonidae > Oncorhynchus > Oncorhynchus gorbuscha. The sequence goes on from NC_060179.1 coordinate 41,838,087, forward strand.
TGTGATATTGGTTGGCAGCCGAGGCAATGAAAGTATTTGCATCAGACCATTGTATCAGGAGCGGCCAGAGGAGATTGGGTTTTGATACTGTATCTCTGCTTCTGCAACATTTTTGTAGTCATAATGATTGTGCTCATATATTGTTATCTCCTATATTTGTTCAGGTGCGTAGAAAAGGTGTGATTATTGATTTAGTAAAACATCTAACAATATGTTTCATAGTGGACATATTTGTTATTGAACACATGCAGGACATGTTAAAGTTGAAACAGGCACCAACTCTCAAACTGATATCTCACCAGATGATTAGTGTCTCTTTATTGATCTCATTGATTGCTATGATCTATTGACGAACATGTCTGAGTGGTGAGAAAGATCTGTTCGTTAGAAGCAGGGGTAGGCAGAGCTACTGTGTGGTATCAGAGAATGCAGGTAGCCTGGGCCCTTGTGTCTGCTGACTGATAGATATCGGAGACAATGGGCAGCAGGCTCCAGCTCTGACAGTGCCAACACTATTTCCTGCATCGATTACGGCCAATTAGAAAAAGGCCAAGATAAACTTTTTGAATTTGAAATAGTCATTTCAGATAAATTGTATCACATTTTTCTTACATTGGGTCAATATAATGTAAATCTAGAATTTAAATTGCCAAAGAGTGTGCTAACGTAACATTTTTGTGTTTTGATTGGTATAATTTAGTTCGGAAAGAGTTTGCTTTCAATTATATTATGCTATTCGTTATAACTATGCTATCGAGAACAAAATTGCATAGAGGAAAAAGGTTGGTGGGTAGTATAAAGTATGTAAAGATGCACCTGCCCCAGTCAAAGATAACACACAACTAAATAAATAAAGAGATTTGTGGGGTTGTGGCTAGACTTTGAATGGCCTCTGTATAGTAAGTGGTTTTAGTGGAGGAAGCTGTTAAACCTCAACTTGGATGGAAAATTACTGAGGATAATAGCAGATGATATTGCCACTCCTATTTGCCATATCTTCAATTTAAGCCTGCTAGAAAGTGTGTGCCCTCTGGCCTGGAGGGAAAAAAGTCATTCCGCTACCTAAGAATAGTAAAGCCCCCTTTACTGGCTCAAATAGCTGACCAATCAGCCTGTTACCAACCCTTGGTAAATTTTGGAGAAAAATGGTGCCTGACCAGATACAATGCTATTTTACAGTAAACAAATTGACAACAGCTTTCAGCATGCTTATAGGGAAGTACATTCAACAAGCACAGCACTTACACAAATGACTGAGAGAAATTGATGATAAAAAGATTTGTGGGGGCTGTTTTGTTAGACTTCAGTGCGGCTTTTGACATTATTGATCATAGTCTGCTGTTGGAAAAACATATGTGTTATGGCTTTACACCTCCTGCTAAATTGTGGATAACGAGTTATCTGTCTAACAGAACACATAGGGTGCTCTTTATTGGAAGCCTCTCCAACATACTTCAGGTAGAATCAGGAATTCCCCAGGGCAGATGTCTAGGCCATCTAACTATTTTCAATTTTTACTAACGACATGCCACTGGCTTTGAGTAATGACTCAACTCTATACACGTCAACGACTACAGCGACTGAAATGACTGCAACACTTAACAAAGAGCTGCAGTTAGTTTCAGAATGGGTGGCAAGGAGTAAGTTAGTCCTAAATATTTCAAAAACCGAAAACATTGTATTTGGGACAAATCATTCACTAAACCCTAAACCTCAACTAAATCTTGTAATGAATAATGTGGAAATTGAGCAAATTGAGGTGACTAAACTACTTGGAGTAACCCTGGATTGTAAAACTCTCATGGTCAAAACATATTGATAAAACAGTAGCTAAGATGGGGAGAAATCTGTCCATAAAGCACTGCTCTGCCTACTTACTGTAACAACACTATCAACAAGGCAGGTCCTACAGGCCTTAGTTTTGTCGCACCTGGATTACTGTTCAGTCGTGTGGTAAGGTGCCACAAAGAGGGATTTAGGAGAATGACAATTGGCTCAGAACAAATGTTCACAGGGAGCTAACATTAATGATATGCATGTCAATCTCTCATGGCTCAAAGTGGATGAGAGATTGACTTCATCACTACTTGTTTTTGTAAGCTGACAAGCTGAATGCACGAGCTGTCTGTTTAAACTACCAGCACACAGCTCAGACACCCATGCAGACCCCACAAGACATGCCACCAGAGGTCTCTTCACTATCCCCAAGTCCAGAACAGACTATGGGAGGTGCACAGTATTGCATAGAGCCATGACTACATGGAACTCTATTCCACATCAGGTAACTGATGCAAGCAGTAGAATCAGATTTAAAAAACAGATAAAAATACACCTTATGGAACAGAGGGGACTGTAAAAAGACACACACACACACACACACACACACACACACACACACACACACACACACACACACACACACACACACACACACACACACACACACACACACACACACACACACACACACACACACACACACACACACACACACACACACACACACACACGCATATACGCTAACACATGCACTCTACACACGTGCATTGTAATATAGTGGTATTATACATTTTGTATTGTAGCTATGTAGTGGTGTAATAATGTTACATAATGTACTGTCTTATATTTCTGTTCATGTGTAATGTAATTGCCTTAATGTGTTTGGACATCAGAAAATGTGCCTGCCTTGGCAACTAATAAATACAAATACAAAAATACCTCAGATACAGATTATCTTTATTTTAGCCGGTACTTTGCTGACTCAGCTACAGTGTTTAGAAGTTCTGTGAGAAACAGACCTGGCTCTCCCTGTGAGTGGTCATGTTGTCTATCCACTCAGTGAACTTCTGACCCCTGGCCTCTTGTCTGGTCAATCTGTGACCTGTCAGAACCCAGTAACCTTGTCTAGAATATTGACCTGGCTGCCCATAGTAACTCCACAGATCTACATTTCTTTTGACTTGGAAATACCCACCCTTCAGAAAACAGGGAAATTCATTTTCCAGTGTTCATTGGTGCATGGATTTCAAGCCACTCATGCTACTCATTTGCAGGATGCACAACATATTAATGTTCTTTTTTCCTTTCTCCTTCACTCTCTCCTTTTCCCTCGCTCTTCTCCTCTACTTTAGTCAAGAGGCACATTACAAGACTGGAACAGGCTCGGCATGATGCTGGCCCTGCCATCAGGGTTCAAAAGTTCACGCTATTCCCCTGGGGCTACTGTTCTGCTGCAGATGCTGATCGTTTTTCCTTTCTCTCTCTGCTCCTTTGCTCCCCCTCGCTCCCATTCTGCGCCCTAACTCCCTGTTTAGACTATTCATCTCCAACACTCTCACTCTCTCATGCTGCCTGGCAAGAGGAGAGGACTGCTTGAAGGGGGGGATTTAGATGTCATTAACTGAGGGGCATCCATCACTCTTGTCTCCTCGCCCCCACTACAAGCTCTGCCATGTTGTTTTCTGGCAGCTTCTGTAAAAAGCGATTTTGTTTCAGCTTTCTCCTTAATTTCCTTTGTTTAATTGTTTTTTTGGTGTAAGTCTTTGGTAAAACACAGAGAAAACAGGGCTGTGAGAATGTCAAATGTGTAACAGTCTACATTAAGGGGTGTCGAACACATTTTCCCTCGGGGGCCGCATTCGATATTCGACGAGGTCCAGAGGACAGCACTGAAAATGTCTTATATTTCCTCGCCGTTAAAAATGGAAATAAATAGTTCTCTATACATTGTTTTGGAAATGTTTTTTGCTCCCTGACTGTTTGGTGTTTTTTTTTGCGAGCTGGACACAATCAAAAGAACTGTATGAATGTAAAGCCCATTATAGTTTCTGCACAGTTTCCATTTGGTTTTAGTCATTTAAAAGTAAATTGAGTTTATTTGAAATGTATTTACATTTTTTTTTTTTACTCAAACCCCCATCATGGGCCGGATCCGGCCCGCGGGCTGTGTGTTTGACACCCCTGGTCTACATAGACAGCATGCAGAGTGGGAAGCCCGGGCTGGGTGGTTCTAATCTCCCCTTTAGCTTTCAATGACACAGACAAATAGCAAAACTATCACCATGCGCTAGGTTCACCCAGAGGTTAGGCTTCCCAGGTATCTCCTGCATTCACTCCCTCGCCTCTCCCCCCTCCTATCTTGCAAATGAGAATTTGATTTTCCTCTCCACTTGAATCCATTTCTGGAGATGAATCAAGTTTTGATGCCAAGCCCAGGTGGCCCGCTGATTTCTTAGGGTAATAAATGGAGAGTAGAGAGATGTGTTGGCCTGTGCAAAGACAGGGGCACAACAGCTTCCAAGGCCTCTGGGATTCCTTTGTTTAATTGGGGCTTTAATGTAGCACTTTGAGGTCATTAACATGCCCTTGTGGAGTTATTTGAGGACACTGAATTCGATGCATCCCTCTTGTTCATCAGGGATACCACTGGAGAGCCAATCGCACTATGTGTGTCAGCGTGACAGGGTTGCCTCTGTGTGGAACCATGTGCCTGTACTTTGTGAGCAGATTGCTTATCTACAATGGAAATGATCTCCAACGATATATTGTAGCCTGTATTGTAACTTAGCCTTATCTCGGGGAAATAGTGTGTGATCACTCTGTGTGGAAAAGAACACACTCAATCATGTAAAAACACAGTACTTAATATTGTCAAAAAATCGAATAAAATTTTATTTGTCACATCTGCCCGAATATAACAGGTGTAGCCTTTACCATGAAATGCTTACTTACTACAAGCCCTTAACCAACAATGCAGTTGAAGAAATAGAGTTAAGAAAATATTTACAAAATAACTGAAGTAAAAAATAAAATAAAAAAGTAACACAATAAAATAACAATACCGAGGCTATATACAGGGGTACAGGTACCGAGTCATTGTGCGGGGCTACAGGTTAGTCGAGGTCATTTCTACAGCGAGTTGCAGCAGTGTAAAAACAAAGGGGGGTCAATGTAAATAGTCCAGGTGGCCATTTGATTGATTGTTCAGCAGACTTATGGCTTGGGGGTAGAAGCTGTTAAGGAGCCTTGTGGACTTAGACTTGGCGTTCCGGTAACGGTTGCCGTGCGGTAGCAGAGAGAACAGTCTATGACTTGGGTGACTGGAGTCTTTTACAATTTTTTGGGCCTTCCTCTGACACCACCTAGTATATAGGTCCTGGATGGCAGGAAACTTGGCCCCGGTCATGTACTGGGCTGTACGCACTACCCTCTGTAGCATCTTACAGCCGGATTAGATTGTTCTACTGATAATAGTCATGCAAGGATTAATCCTGAGTTTGGGAGTTTGTCCTAATGCAGATCGGTCTGTCTTCTTCTGAAAACAAAAACATTGTTAGCAATAGATCTCTCCCCTCTGAATAAACAGCTCATGGAAAATGTGTATATCAATGGTTGAAACCACTTTATGTGAATTCACTACATAATAGGCCTATGTAGATAGATTTGTAGATAGATTTGAGTTTTATTTGTATTTTTACAGGGACAGTGCACATTAATCAACGTTTCAGTAAAAGTGCCGGTATTAGCCAGCCGGCTCATTTTCAACCACAGTCCCCGGGCAGGTTATTAAAAACAATTACAATAACAATACAGACAATCATTGAGCAGTGAGCAACATAGGACAAGCAAGACGCAGCATGCAGACAGAGAAACATAGCACAAAAAGCAATAGTAATAGTAATAGCAACAATAGTTTTTTGTGAAAGTGTGATAGTGGTGCAGTTATGTGTGTCTGATGCCAGTGTATTCCAGACACGGGAAGCTCTCAACATTATATTAATATAGTGTTGATCCATAAATTAAATGGATTTATAAAGCAAGTAAAATGATTAAATAACACTCATCAGCAAGCACACCACAATGCAAATAATAATGGGCTAAATCTAATCATAGAGCAAGGCTTATTCTATTCAAACAGCAGATTACTTTATTGGACTTTTGGCACTAAATTACCGCAGTGCCACTGATATTTTCAATTCTGGTTATTTTTGTTGTATGTTTATTGTTCTCATAAATGATAAATGATGTTACTACATTGATACATTGATTAAAAATCAAATTATTTTTATTGTTGATTCAGTAAAGCCCATATAAGTGTCTAAGAAATAGTCATATTCTATAACCAATAAAAAAAATGACAATGTACTCAAGATAATCAGACACATAGGGAGGGTGATCAGTGCCTGTTCCAAAATGCAAAACTTAAATGCTCAATTGCACATGATGCACATGATTCATGCCACAATGAAATTACAAAGTTAAAATGAAAATCGAAAAACGGTTAATGGTTAATGGTTAATGGTTAATGGTTAATGGTAAACAGAAAATGGCAGATGATTAACAGAAAATCGTAAATGCAATGAGCAAAGTGAAATGGAAAAAGCGGCTGTTTTCATTTTCCAACCTCTCTCTTTTCATTTTCACTTTCAAAGTGTATGCAAATGATTTCCTGGAGGGGTGAACCAGAAGAGAAACACGGCACCACCGTGTAGTTGTACATCCTAGACATGGTCACGCTGGCTGTGGATTGATTTTAGACGAGTGTAACCACCGGGGTTTGAATCTGGTGTTTTGTAAACCAGAAGAACATATTAGCCTGCTAAGCCAAAGTTACTCAACACAAGGCAAAGTTATTCATCACATGTGGGTTGTGGGTAGTCACTGAACCACTTCTTCCTGGTTAGTAGTTCGCATGATGAGTAACCTTGAATAGTTACCTGAATAGTTGCATTGGCTATAGGCTTTGGTTTAGTGGACTAATGTGCTCTTCTGAGGTGCAGAAGACTGTTGTTCAAACCCTGTTTGTTACATTTGTCCTGTGGCTCAGGTTTGTTTCTGTGAGGAGGAGGAGGAGGTCAAAGGATGGTGAATTGTAACTGACGTGATTCAGTTACCCCACATGAAGGCCTAACCTTGCCTGAGATCGGAAGTTGCATTCGCTCCCCGAATCAATGCAAGGCTTCAGCTTCAAGTCTATGCTTTTCTGGTTCGCGGGAGACCTGGGTTGGCTTGGTTCACAGCCTGAGAGTTGGTTACACTAGTTTAAAATCCATGTACAGAAGCCCGGCATGGCTGGGATGTATGACGGTGTGGTATTTCTCTCTTGGTTCGCAGCCTGAGAGTTGGTTACACTAGTTTAAAATCCATGTACAGAAGCCCGGCATGGCTGGGATGTATGACGGTGTGGTATTTCTCTCTTGGTTCGCAGCCTGAGAGTTGGTTACACTAGTTTAAAATCCATGTACAGAAGCCCGGCATGGCTGAGATGTATGACCGTGTGGCATTGCTCTCTCTCAATTTGCATACACTTTGAAAATTAAAATGGAAAATGAAAGACAAAATGCTTAATTGGTTAGTTGGAAAAGGAAAACAGCAACTTTCAAATTCCCTAGTTAAATTGATTTATAAAGCAAGTAAAATGATTAAATAACACTCATCAGCACACCACAATGCAAATAATAAATGGCTAAATCTAATCATAGAGCGAGGCTTCTTCTATTCAAACAGCAGTGTACAGTATCTGTATAATGTACAGTATCTTCCACCAGTTTTAGCCCTTGTTTCTCATCAAATAAAATGTATTGGTACATTAGAATGGCTAATAATGATCAATATTTTCCCACAAATGGAAGAATCACTGAGGTTTTCATTAGACAGATGACATGATCAAGGAAACTCTAAAGTTCTAGACATTTCCCCCTTTATTGGCTGGCTGAGAAATCTTTATTTAGATTTGTATGCAAAACAATATTCTATTCTATTTCCATAGAAAAACGTTATATTGCATGTCTTATACTCCATCAATTTCGCAACAATAGCCTCTATCAAAACACAACTAGTAAGACAATTATTATCTTATCCAAAATGGCTTTAATTGTACTTTTTAGATAATCATTTATACATTAATCCCAGGTTTAGCTTACTTTGATTTTTTTGCTGCTACTTCTCAGTTCCCACAATGTTAGCACAAAACAATTGTACTTTGCTTCCTGATGTAAACGATGGCAATTGCCAATCTGTATGTAATCTAAATCCCTATTTTTGTTTTTATTCCCACTCTATGCCGACCTAGATTTATACATTTTCATCCAAAACTCCCTTATTGGTTTGCTGTTGTATTCAGTGTTTTATCACAGATAGACAAACTTTCCTGTGGGCCGTGCTCCGCCATTGTTGGTATTTGTATCCCAACTGTAGTTTTTCCAAGTGTCAGTGAGGCGGCTGAAAGCTATCCCCTGTGATTAGAGGATAATTGTATCTGCAGTTAAGCATTTGAATAGTGGTTGTAAATCTATGAGAGGGAATTTAGTGCGATATAGTCACTCCTTATGGCTTCCCAGGGGGAACCTGATGTCACTTAAGATTGCTCCCTCTGCCCCTGAACACTGGCGCAGGGAATGGGAAAGCAGCAGAGCCTGGCAGGACTGACACAATATTTTTTATCCTGCACAGAGGCACAGAAAGGCAAGCGATCTGCTCCCTCTCATAGCCATTGGCCTACACAGAGGCTAATATTTGACCTCTCGTTGCTATCACAATACCGATACATAACATACTGTAAATTCTATTTACATAAATAAAACATGGACCTCTACTGCTTTTGCTCAGAAGCATACATTACAAGATTGATTCTATATGCTCTGCGTATCGATGAGTAAAATCCTAATCAGATCAGTGGTTGGAGTTGGGGGCAGGGAGGACATTTGGACTTTAACCTCAGAGCCTCTGTGTCTCTCCTCCTCCCCCTGACGGTGGCTTTGTGGAGGGATGCACACACAGGGAAGAAGGAGGCTCTCCTACTGTAATGAGGAGAAATGTCTCCATTTAGCCTGGGCTGTGTGCAGATGGAGTGCTGGGCAGGGTGAGGGTGCACTGAGTGGATCCTTTTTCCTAATTAAGGACAGTGTCGGAGGGGGTCACACTGTCACTCTGTCTTCCAAAGCAGCATTCCTCACTCTCTCTGTCCCCCAGGCCTGGGGGGGCCAGCCTCTGCCTTCTGGTTCACCTCATCACCAGGGTTCACACTGGGGTCAGGTCTCGGCCCTGTTTTTTCTCTACTCCGACTCAATGCAGTATCTTTCTCAGCAAAAGACACAGGAAAGAGGCTAGTGCTAGGGATCCAAGGACTACTGAGGAGAAACAGTATGGTTCCTATCCTAATTCTCTCCCGGAAAGAGGTGTGTCATCAATTCACCAGCTCTACTAACCCACCTGACCCAGCTTGAACAGTTCCAGGACACAACCATTTTGGCTCACCTAAAACTGATTAGGAGAAAGTCCACTCCTGGATAGGATGGTTAGCAGCTGTCTATGGCAAGGCCCTCCAGGTAACGATGAGTCATTTAACCCAGGTTATGTTGACACCTAACCAGGGTAGTTTCACATTGAGCTGACACGCTGAGTCTGGGCAGTACCCTGCACACCAGGCCGGCCACCTTGAGATTTTTACGTTACTCAATGTAAATCACTGACAGCCTCTTCACACCATTTATTGTTTTTATAACACATTTGTTGCGTTATGTCAATATAGATATAATATATTGTGTTCGTCCTCCCAACTACCATTTGCCTTCATTATGATTCACTCTCTAGCCAGCCTCGGATTGACTTGCAGCATAACTAAAGTGGATTTTAATGGGAGAATACATTAACTCCTTCTGGTCATTATCACATAAATCAAGAGATTTTTGCTGGATCAACTGCTGGAGCTCGTAACACCATGCTGAGACTAAGGGTGAATAACCAAATGAGAGAGAGTGGCCATGACACTGCTATGGCAGCTCACATGCATCATATGTCACTTTGGTTTAAGGGTTAACATGGGGTTTTTGTAGGTGTATATCTGTTTAATTAATAACAATATAAATGATATGAATGACACTAATTTAAACAGGAAAGAATGAAAATGAAGGAGATGCATAGCGCTGAATAATTAATAAAGCAATTTACGATTGATAGAAGAACCGCCTCCATCTTGGATTTGGAAGAAGCCTTGAATAGATGGTGCTCTTCAGTTTAGGGAAAATATCATCTCATTGCTTCTTTGTGTGTCTGTGTTTTAAGAAACATCCCAATTGAAACAAATTGGATTCCGTAGTTGTGGTTTGTGTGAATCATACATGTTTTTAATAAATAGTTTCACATTTTGGCTCAAACCAAGAGTAGATACATTGCTATACCTGTTGATAAGTATTTTCATAAGACAAGGTATTGCTTGCTCTCAACCAATCAGAATTTGTTATACAGAGGGGTGAGATAAAAATATGTCAGGGGAGTAGGATTTCTGACTGTACATTATGTGAACTTTAAGGTGCTACCCTGTGATAGAACCCTGGACCAATCAAGAATCATTCTAAATCACCAGCCCTTTGATTGTTGGTGAATTTTGTCCTCAAGCTGTCAGAGCAATTCCTTGACCCTTGCGATATATTTTAAATCCAGCATGAACCACATCCCTGGTTTAAACCATGAGGCCTGGTCAAGGAGCTCCCTTTGAGGGTGAGAAGCCATCGTTCTGTTGTTTACTGATTCAAGCAAATCTAACCATCCCTTCGTTGACTTTATGTCTCCTCAACTATTAACTGGGAAAGGCCTTTGAAAAGGGAAGGAAGTAGATGGATGAGGGGATTAAAAGGTGTCACGACAAGGAAGCAGGCCTGGAACAGAGAACTGGATGGATGAGGTGACTGGGCTTTTGTTATGATAAGGTTCTCTTTAACAAAATAGTCTGTAGCGGCGTAGCGCCAGCTGCCGTATTTTTAGTGGCACGAGTCAAGTCATCCACAAAGCAGAGTGATATGTGAGTGTGGTAGTGTCATGAGGTGTCTTGGACCGTACTCTGAGTTGACCGCCAGTGACCACCTTACCTGTCAGTAGAACCTGCGAGGTACAGCGGCCAGTGCAGCGTTTATATGTCGCACACGCATAGGATGGGCTTATAACGTGAATCTCTGTTATACGCCACGAAGTTCAGATATGACTTTGATTCCATTGCATTCTGGACCAGGTTAATTTGCATACAGTAAAACAACAGGGGCAGATAGCCACTGACATTTTGGCTAGGGGAGCTCAACCAGGGCAGCATAGAAGCTATCAGCTCTGTCTCTTCCTCTCTCGTGTTTTGGATTTTGTAATAAATGAGAGAGACGCTCCTTTCCGCTGAACGTTGGGGGGTTTCATCTACTATGTTTGGACAAGAAGACTCAGTTGTGGCGCAGTGTGTTTGGTTTTGTTCGTTGAAAGTCAAGGTCTGGTTCAAAGGGGATGGATTCCAGGCCTCTTTCTCTGACATACGTGGTCCGAATTGAATTAAAGGTCACACAGACTAGTATAAATGGGATTTAAATAACTCCTGCACCCCAAACCAAAGGGGGCCACCTGTTCCCCCATCCTCCCTCCTTGGTAACTAGGCTCAAGCCTGATGACAGGTTAATTGAAAAGTGGTTGGGATTGAGCTTTGTTTTGTCATGTATGTTCAGGAGGACAGGCACTTTGGTTGAATTCCATTCAACTGTGGAATCCTAGATGGAGTCGTAAAGAGAGACAAATAATGGCCATTTAAAGTCAAAATGAAGATGTAGTGGATGTTTAAATCATATCCAATTGTATTTGTCACATGCTTCATAAACAACATGTGTAGACTAACAGTGAAATGCTTATGGGTCAGTTTCCAACATTGCAGAGTTAAAGATTTAAAATAAATATATATAAATAGTGACACGAGGAATGAATACATATTGAATAATGAATAACAATTATGAGTAAAAAATAACATGGCTGTATACAGGGAGTACTAGTACCGAGTCGATTTACAGGGATACAAGATCATTGTAGGTAGTTCTGTACATATAAGGAAGGGGTAAAGTGATTACTTGTGCAGTATTACTTTAGTGCCGTGTTGCAAACAGGATTCACATTTGTGAAAATTTTGATCATGTACAGGCTTCCTTCTTTCCACTGTCATTTAGGTTAGTATTGTGGAGTAACTACAATGTTGTTGACCCATCCTCAGTTTTATCCTATCACAGCCTTTTAAAATCTGTAACTGTTTTAAAGTCACTGTTGGCCTCATGGTGAAATCCCTCCGGGGTTTCATTCCTCTCCAGCAACTGAGTTAGGAAGGACGCCTGTATCTTTGTGGTGACTGGGTGTGTTGATACACCATCCAAAGTGTAATTAATAACTTCACTATGCTCAAAGGGGTATTCAATGTCTGCTTTTTACATTTTTTACCCATCTACCAATAGGTGCCCTTCTTTGCGAGGCATTGGAAAACCTCCCTGGTCTTTGTGGTTGAATCGGTGTTTAAAATTCCCTGCTCAACTGAAGGACCTTACAGATAATTGTATCATGTTAAACATTATTGTTGCTACTCTGTCCATGCAACTTATGTGACTTGTTAAGCACATTTCTACTTCTGAACTTATTTAGGTTTTCCATAAAAAAAGGGTTTGAGTTCTTATTGACTCAATCAGTTTCAGCTTTACATTTGGAATTCATTTGTCACCGATTGAAACGCACCACCCCTAACTAGCTAGCAATTTCACATCGGTTACACAAAGAAGGGTCAATGCAGGGATTACGGTTAGCCATTTGATTAGCTATTTAGCAGTCTTGTTTAGCAGTCTTATGGCTTGGGGGTAGAAGCTGTTCAAGGTCCTGTTGGTTCCAGACTTGGTGCACTAGTATCGGCTTGCCATGCAGTAGCAGAGAGAACCGTCTACGGCTTGGTTGGTTGGAGTCTTTGGCCCCAGTGATATACTCACCACCCTCTGTAGCGCCTTGCAATCGGGTGGCTTGCAGTGGTCGTACCAAGTGGTGATGCAGCCAGTCAATATGCTCTCAATGGTGGAGCTTTAGAACCTTTTGAAGATCTGAGGGCCCATGCTAAATCTTTTCAGCCTCCTGAGGGGGAAGAGGCACTGCCGTGCCCTCTTCACAAATGTGTGGGTGTGTTTGGACCATGTTAATTCCGAGGAACTTGAAGCTCTCGACCCGCTCCATCGATGTGGATGGGGGCGTGCTCTCCCATCTGTTTTCTGTAGTCCACTACCAGCTCCTTTGTCTTGCTGACATTGAGGGAGAGGTTGTTGTGCTGGCACCTCACTGCCATGTCTCTGACCTCCTCCCTGTAAGCTGCCTCATCGTTGTTGGTGATCTGTCCTACCACTGTCATGTCGTCAACAAACTTGATGATGGCTTTAGAATAGTGCGCAGCAACGCAGTCATGCGTGAAAAGGGTGTACAGGAGGGGACTAAACACACACTCCTGAGAGGCCCCGGTGTTGATGGTCAGCGTGGCGGATGTGTTGTTGCCTACCCTCACTGCCTGGGGGCGGCCCATCAGGAAGTCCAGGATCCAGTTGCAGAGGGAGGTGTCAGGTCTCAGGGTCCTGAACTTGCCCTGATTTTACACTGCTACATGTGTGACATGGTGCGGCTCTCTGTAACACATCTGTTAGATGTCAGTTAATAGCACACACCTAAAGGTCTCTGAGGTGCAGAGTCACTGTATAACTGAAGCTCCAGACCAGGAGGGAGTCATACAGAGACCCTTTCTGTTCATTCCCCACTGCAATGTTGGTTAAAGGGCTTGTACGTAAGCATTTCACTGTTGTATTCTGTGCATGTGACAAATACATTTTGATTTGATTTGATTTTGCATTGGGAGCAGAGGTACTGTATCTGCTGCATCGTTAATCTGCAGCACCAAAATTGTTCTGTCATCTCAGTACATTTACAGAAGTGCTGTAAATGTATTGATCCCAGTTTCCCCTAAGCTAGCAGTGGTGTATTTGATCCAGGGACAGCTGGCAGTGTGGCCTGTTGCTGCTTCCTGGGTATGAGAGACACATCTTCAACATGGAGTCCATGACAAATACAATAATAGACCAACATTTTTCTGTCAACTTATATGTATCTTACTTTGTGATCTTCCACAGACTTTGAGGAGATCCAAATGGTGGCAGCCCAGGATCTCAGTAACATCTTGAAACAAGGCTACCTGGAAAAGAAACGACGGGGTACTAAGATTATGGAGTCGATTATTATGGAAATATTGAATGTTGAGTGCTCATTTAAAGACGTGTGGGAAGAATTACATCATTTGTTATTTTCATTACATTTTCCATTTAGATCACAGCTTCTTCAGCTTAGAATGGCAAAAGCGATGGTGTGTCCTCAATAACACAATATTCTACTACTTTGGGAGCGACAAGGGTTGGTTTGATCCCTTACATAACACTAAGACATACAATGTACCTATGTAGTCATTTATGCCTGGAACTCATACCTGTGAACATTCTGGTGAGGAGATTGAGTTGACACCTCTTCCTTCAGACAAGCAGCAGAAGGGCTCCTTCTATATCAATGGCTACAGCGCAGAGCTGGTGGCCAACCTACGTAAAGACTCCAAGAAGAATGCCTGCTTTGAGCTGAGTGCCCCTGACCGACGCTCCTTTCAGGTGGGTGTACAGTACAATAACAATACAACTGACTCCTAACAATGGGATTGAATGACAGTAATGTTTCATAGCATACCAGTCTGACCTAATGATCATACTTTATGATGGTGTCTATCCTCCCCAGTTCACTGCTAGCAGTCCGCGAGAGGCCAGGGAATGGGTGGATCAGATAAACTTTGTCCTGAAAGGTATATCTACATAGTTCGAAAACGATTTCAAAGACACAGTAGTAGAAAATGATATAGTGATTGATGTGTATGTTTTCTTGTCCTCTGTTAGATTGCTATTGCCTGAAAGGGCAGAAAACAAACCATTTTATATCCATTCCCAAATATATCCATCCCCAAAACGACCAATCAGACGCCTTCCAAACCTCCTCATCCGCTACGTCACAAGGCATTCATGTCACGTGTCGTCCTCCCCCCCTAATAATTTCACCCTTACGGGAAATTGATTGATAGTTGTTCTGGTTATCTTCTAGCGACATTGATTTCTGCCTGGCCTATGGTGTATCACAGAGGACCTGATACCCTGTGTTGCAGTGCCCAGTCGTCAGCAATCACAGCGCTGCTCCATCTGAGAGAGGCGAGCTGCACCGGCTGCTCTTAAATGGGCTGATTTGCGGGATGTAACAGACACCCCATCATTTGTCTTGTACTCTTTTACTACTAAACAAGATCCAGATAGACATGGAGTTCGAGGCGAAGATTTTGCTCTCTGTTACTTGCTCTGGATTTATGAAGGGTGGATTTTTTCTTTTTCCCGCCAACTGTTCATCAAAGGAGTACATTAATGTCCAATAGAATGACTAGATGTTTCACAGATATCTTTTAAAATATAATCAAATGGGGAAGTCAGTGGATGCCATCTTCTAGAGAGAGAGAGAGAGAGAGAGAGAGAGAGAGAGAGAGAGAGAGAGAGAGACTGCTCATGATTTTATGCCATGTCTGTGTCCCATGCAGATTTGAGTTCCAGCTTCATCCCCTTTGATGACGATGAGGAAGAGGAAGAGGAAGAGGAGGAGGAGACCTATGATGACATTGAGGGGGTGACCGGGGCGGCCCCGGCCCCCGCCCCCGTCCTGCCCCAGCAGGCCAAAGCCTCTCTCAGTAGCCAGGAGGAATGGAGGCCCAAGCAGGGGGGGCAAGAGGAAGCAGAGGAGGATGATATCTACGAGGTGCTCCCAGGTATGAGAACACACACATTCTCATTACCCCTCAGAGATGCATCACTATCACTGTAACTCAAAGACTAATTACACATGATAAATCATTCATTCTTAATAAGAGTGTCAGAGGTCTGGTTGCTGTTTACAGAGTAAATACAGGACTGTCCCACAGGCAGGTGGGTGGCTAAAGGGATCCTGAGAACGTCCAAAGGGGGCGACTTCTCAGTGTCATTATCCATCACTCCATTTAAGATACATCAAGATTCTGTTTCCCCGTTGCCGAAATCATTGGTTGGAGAGATATGTGTCTTGTCAACTGCCTTTTCACCATAAAAAGCCATCTGGGATGGGTACAGACCCTGACCACAGATGGTGTATCGAATGTCTTTTTCTTTCACTTTCTCACCCTACCACTTATCAATCTCTCTTTCCTTCTTTGATTGCTCTCAGATGTTCTTAAAAGGCACTGGACGTAGTACATTGATTACAAACCTTGTTCTTTTCACATATTTCTTTTAAAGAAAGATATTTTCATATTATTATAATTATTGTAACAAGTTACATTTTAATGGGTAACCATGGCTGTTAAGTTGGTGCAGTAGGTGTATTGGTCAGTGGTCTGGGTGTATTTGTGTTTGTGTGTGTGTGTGTGTGTGTGCGTGTGTGTGTCTTTTCCCTGCTGTTACTGGAAGCAGAGGGCAGGTTGGTCTGGAGGGTGTATAGGGTTGCTGGCTGGTGGCTTTACTGTCAGACTGACAGCGTGACGATGGATGTGGGAGACAGAGAGCAGGGATATCACTGTCACCTCTCAGACCACGAGGTGCCACGCCCGTAATCCATGTCACACGTAGCTCTATAAGGCTAAGGAGGTTGAGAAATGTCCCCTTTAGATATTTGGTTTATGTGATTCAAAGTTAACAGTAGCATATGGTAAAAGTTTAAAACTCTGTTGTTCATTGTAATGTGGTAAAGTGCACATCCCTGCTTGTCTGGTCAATTGATTAGCACTGTTAATACGTAAGGTAGAGTAAGTGCCCTATTAGCTGCGTGTCGGCAAGGCCGGCGGGCTCAATAGGCAGGATTAGGCGGCCTCCTATGGTGCCAGCATTTTCTGAGCTAAACTGACCAAGACGCACCTCCAACAACAACACATAAAACATTGCATAATTCTGCCCAAAAACAATGACATTTTATTCCAACCAGTGGCATATGGGCTTTTTAGGTGAGCGCTGATGACACCATGTGATAAGCAGTGCCCATGTTGTTAAACGGCAGGGGCGCAAAATATTTGTATTGTCCATTCCCAGCGCACCTCTCCAGGGTGTTATTGGAGACACGCATCTAACATAAATCATTTAGCAGATATATGATATGGTAGAAAGAGTATGTGGCCTTTTCTGAAGCCTACAGGCTGGAGATAAAATGTATGACAATGTAATGAGACGGACACTTTTTAGATCATGCAGGTTTCTCCAGATCAAATTGCCAAACCTAAATGGCGCTCAAGCAAATAATAAATGCACTGTCATGTTAACAAACAACATATCCTAAAAACAGGACAGATCAAAGTAAAATGGATAATATCGAATGGACAATCACTACTGTTGTCCAGGAGTTTCACCCTGTTGTCATGATCAGTGATTTCAAGTTTGTATCCTTCTATTTTTGACATGTTGATCATAGCGAAAAATAAAATACTTCTGCATTTCCCGCTGTGTAAACAAATTGCAAATAGGCTCACGATAACTCCTGATAAAGTTGGGTAGATGATATTCAGTGCTTAAATAGCCAAGTTGATTAGTCACAGGAATCAGGACTAATAAAGGAAATGTAATGGCCTGTTTTACAAATGGTGGGCCTACTACACGGATGGGCGTTCATAAAATTACATTGTGGGCCGACATGGTTGGCTACACCAGATTAAGCACAAGACAATGTCTTTTGGTCGTCTTTTTTTTGGTCCGATTCGGACCGTCTTTTTTTGTGTTATATAAATGGTAGGTTTACGACATAGATGGGCATTTATAAAATTCAATTTCAGGCAGCACTGTAGGCTACACCTCCGTAAGCACGGACCGTAGCCGACATCTTTTCGACGTCTTTTTTTTGGTGCAGTCCGGACTGCCCTTGATTTCCACATCCAAGAACATTGGTTTGTGGTCCGGTCCGGACCAAATCTGAACCAATGATAGACGTCTATCTAATCAAATCAAATCAAATCAAATTTTATTTGTCACATACACATGGTTAGCAGATGTTAATGCGAGTGTAGCGAAATGCTTGTGCTTCTAGTTCCGACAATGCAGTGATAACCAACAAGTAATCTAACTAACAATTCCAAAAAAAACTACTGTCTTATACACAGTGTAAGGGGATAAGGAACATGTACATAAGGATATATGAATGAGTGATGGTACAGAGCAGCATACAGTAGATGGTATCGAGTACAGTATATACATATGAGATGAGTGTGTAGACAAAGTAAACAAAGTGGCATAGTTAAAGTGGCTAGTGATACATGTGTTACATAAGGATGCAGTCGATGTTGTAGAGTACAGTATATACATATGCATATGAGATGAATAATGTAGGGTAAGTAACATTATATAAGGTAGCATTGTTTAAAGTGGCTAGTGATATATATATATATATATATATATTTACATCATTTCCATCAATTCCCATTATTAAAATGGCTGGAGTTGGGTCAGTGTCAATGACAGTGTGTTGGCAGCAGCCACTCAATGTTAGTGGTGGCTATTTAACAGTCTGATGGCCTTGAGATAGAAGCTGTTTTTCAGTCTCTCGGTCCCAGCTTTGATGCACCTGTACTGACCTCGCCTTCTGGATGATAGCGGGGTGAACAGGCAGTGGTTCGGGTGGTTGATGTCCTTGATGATCTTTATGGCCTTCCTGTAACAACGGGTGGTGTAGGTGTCCTGGAGGGCAGGTAGTTTGCCCCCGGTGATGCGTTGTGCAGTCCTCACTACCCTCTGGAGAGCCTTACGGTTGAGGGCGGAGCAGTTGCCGTACCAGGCGGTGATACAGCCCGCCAGGATGCTCTCGATTGTGCATCTGTAGAAGTTTGTGAGTGCTTTTGGTGACAAGCCGAATTTTTCAGCCTCCTGAGGTTGAATAGGCGCTGCTGCGCCTTCTTCACGACGCTGTCAGTGTGAGTGGACCAATTCAGTTTGTCTGTGATGTGTATGCCGAGGAACTTAAAACTAGCTACCCTCTCCACTACTGTTCCATCGATGTGGATAGGGGGTGTTCCCTCTGCTGTTTCCTGAAGTCCACAATCATCTCCTTAGTTTTGTTGACGTTGAGTGTGAGGTTATTTTCCTGACACCACACTCCAAGGGCCCTCACCTCCTCCCTGTAGGCCGTCTCGTCGTTGTTGGTAATCAAGCCTACCACTGTTGTGTCGTCCGCAAACTTGATGATTGAGTTGGAGGCGTGCGTGGCCACGCAGTCGTGGGTGAACAGGGAGTACAGGAGAGGGCTCAGAACGCACCCTTGTGGGGCCCCGTGTTGAGGATCAGCGGGGAGGAGATGTTGTTGCCTACCCTCACCACCTGGGGGCGGCCCATCAGGAAGTCCAGTACCCAGTTGCACAGGGCGGGGTCGAGACCCAGGGTCTCGAGCTTGATGACGAGCTTGGAGGGTACTATGGTGTTGAATGCCGAGCTGTAGTCGATGAACAGCATTCTCACATAGGTATTCCTCTTGTCCAGGTGGGTTAGGGCAGTGTGCAGTGTGGTTGAGATTGCATCGTCTGTGGACCTATTTGGGCGGTAAGCAAATTGGAGTGGGTCTAGGGTGTCAGGTAGGGTGGAGGTGATATGGTCCTTGACTAGTCTCTCAAAGCATTCATGATGACGGAAGTGAGTGCTACGGGCGGTAGTCGTTTAGCTCAGTTACCTTAGCTTTCTTGGGAACAGGAACAATGGTGGCCCTCTTGAAGCATGTGGGAACAGCAGACTGGTATAGGGATTGATTGAATATGTCCGTAAACACACCGGCCAGCTGGTCTGCGCATGCTCGGAGGGCGCGGCTGGGGATGCCGTCTGGGCCTGCAGCCTTGCGAGGGTTAACACGTTTAAATGTCTTACTCACCTCGGCTGCAGTGAAGGAGAGACTGCATGTTTCCGTTGCAGGCCGTGTCAGTGGCACTGTATTGTCCTCAAAGCGGGCAAAAAAGTTATTTAGTCTGCCTGGGAGCAAGACATCCTGGTCCGTGACTGGGCTGGATTTCATCTTGTAGTCCGTGATTGACTGTAGACCCTGCCACATGCCTCTTGTGTCTGAGCCATTGAATTGAGATTCCACTTTGTCTCTGTACTGACGCTTAGCTTGTTTGATAGCCTTACGGAGGGAATAGCTGCACTGTTTGTATTCAGTCATGTTGCCAGTTGTCAGTTTTTGACCAGTCTTGATTTGGCCTGAACATAAACATCTATAAATTACTTATTTTCAACTCTCATTCAGAACCAAAAATTTGCCTGATTTTATCATCCGGAAAATAAGTATTTTCCACTTTCATTCAGAACCAAAAAGGAACCTGATTTCAACGTCTGTAAACAGTTATTTTTCAACGTCCAGAAAAGATGCCTTTTCAAAGTCCTGGAAAATATTTATTTTAAACATATGGAAAATACCTTTTCACCTTTCATTCAGAACTTAACTTCTACGTCTGGAAAGTATGTATTTTTTAAATATCTTTTCAACGTAATTTTGCTTACTGTCACTATTCTGGTTTTGCGTGAGGGCGGCATTTTTTGGTCTCGCCTGGGGTGGCAGAACGGCAAGGACATGCCCTGGTGTAAGTATGTAGTCGTGTCCAGGGCCAAGGGAGGTGGTGGGAAGACAGGTGGTACCCACATCTCCACAATACAGAAAGTGCATTATCTTTTTCAGGTCCGGGAATTTCTCACCTCTTTTGTTTTCATCCCATTTTCCAGACGATGACTTTCCAGAACCAATTGAGGAGATCAGTGAGAAGAGCACAAAACCAGGTCTGACTACCAAAGAGCACACATTGACCAGAAAAATAGGAAAGTAAAAAAATGAATGTATAAATGTTGGATACCCTTTCAACAATTTGTATCAACTTTTCATTTTCCACAAAATCCCCTTTGTCAGCTGTTTATGTTAATACAAGATAGATGAGGGTATGAAGGAAAGGAGATATCAGCAAGCTGCTGTTCTAGAGAGGAAGTGTGTAGGTGTCACTTTTATAGAGTTAAAGATAAGGGTATTACTGACATATTTTAGGCAACAGCATTGTGTGTTTTTCCTTAGTCTGGTCCATGGACTATGCCAACTACTACCAGGGCTTGTGGGACTGTGAGGCAGACGAGCCTGATGAGCTGGCCTTCCAGAGAGGTGACCTCATCTATATCGTCAGTAAGGTCAGCATCAACAACGCCAGTCAAAGTTCCTTCATACACTTCATCAACATGCTACATATAGTATGTTCTATTCTAATTCGATTCTATTCTGATATTTTCCAAATAACGCCTCAATCCCTCTTTGTAACACTTATTTAAGTCTAACTCCAACCCATCCATTGTCCAATCCAAGGCCAGTGGGGGTGGGGGGGGGGCTATCAGATGTTCAGTAATTGGATTGTGGTACATTACTGAGTCTGTATCTGTATCGTGGGGGTTAATTGAGAGAGCAGCCATGCGAAACCCCGCTGTGTTCAACACAAATTGCAGTTGAAGCATCCTGCATCTCAGCTTTTTTCCATCAATCTATTTCCCTGTGTTTTATGGCAATTGTGTAGTAACATGCAGTCTATCTACTTGTTACAGCCACTCTAGTGGAAATCAATGTGTTGTAATTTGGGCACCGCCGCCCACTAAGCTTTTCAAGACCTTGTTCGCAGATTGAAGCTATTTTGGAAGGCTTGGATTTGTGTGTCATCATATATCCTGTTTTTACAGTATGTACAACTGGTATTTTATAGGAAGAGTTAAGAATCATTTTTAGTTGAACACGGTGGTCTCCTCTGCAGTATCAGATAAAGGAGCATGTGTCTATGTGTACTAGTTTATAAGGGAATGTCAAAACAACCCAGTCCATTTTTCATAGAAGCATAATAATGCCACCTGCTCTGAATCTGTTGGAAGTGGATCAAGAAGACATTACCAGCCTTCAAGTGTTTTAGGATTTCTACAGTATTACCTTTCAGTGTAACAGACCAACTGTTAGTGGCTGTAGCTGTACCATCTGGTACACGGCTATAATGATACAGATGACTCGTTTTGTCAAGCCGATAGACTACAACAGAGCCTTCTAACGGTCCCGTAATGGATTGAAAGTGAGGGCCTCATTGTAATTAATTTAGAGGTGATTCCTTCCCGTCTGTTTCTGAGTGGAAGCCTTTGTTTTAGTGTGACACTAGTCCACCCGTGTCCCACTCACACTCATAACCTTGTACCACATTTTCCTCATGAATTACACGATTAGGACCCTAAGTGGCTATGTTTGTTTTAACGAGCCTTAGGGGAGGGCAATCCCTGTTCCCTCTCTGGTGCGTCAGTAGAGCAGTCGATTTAGTTTAACAGGGGTTTCCTGGGAATCCTGACCTCTACGAATGAAATACAGGCCCTTGGCTGCAACTTAAGCCTAGCTCTAACTGGGGAACACAGACATAAAATGGCCATAATAAAACTAAGGCCCATAAATTCTCATGAACAGAGGCTTGAGGTGTTGGGGGAGGCTGGGTGTATGGGCTCTATGTCAACACTGCCCATAATTACAAAGGAGTAAGGACACGCTCTAAGTGCTAAATCAATGGTGCTAACAAACTGTAATTTTTAAGGCCGAGGCTACAGATACTGAGTTTTCCCCCACGTCCTGCCCGCCCCTCCGGAAACCTCTTTCTTATAGCCTAAGATCCGGATCACATTCTGCGCATGTGTTATTTTATGCACACATTAGTTTTTCTAACTTAGCTGCTGCTCCCCCTCCCCCGCCCTTCACGTTTCGCTCTGTACTCACCCTCTTCTGAACCATGAAGATGTAGTCTATGTCTCTGCCTCATATTTCTGTACAGCTGAATCAAAAACCCTGTGGTGATTAGAACAAACATTCCAAAACATATATATTATGAAGGCTCCAGCTGAATGTTCCAGGCAGCTGAGAGTGTGTTCAGACCAGTAAAAAATGGTGTTTTGCATCACCCTGTGCCAAAGTTATACCATACAGTGCATTTGGAAAGTATAAAGACCCCTTGAATATTTCCACATGTTGGTACGTTACAGCTTTATTTTAAAATGGATTCAATTGTTTAAAAAAATTAACTGAAATATAACATTTACATAAGTATTCAGACCCTTTAAATCAGTACTTTATTGAAGCATCTTTGGCAGCAATTACAGCCTTGAGTCTTCTTGGGTATGATGCTACAAGCTTGGCACATCTGTATTTGGGGAGTTTCTCCCATTCTTCTCTGTAGATCCTGTCAAGCTCTGTCAGGTTGGATGGGGAGCGTCGCTGCACAACTATTCTTAGGTCTCTCCAGAGATGTTCAATCGGGTTCAAGTCCGGGCTCTGGCTGGGCCACTCAAGGACATTCAGAGAGTTGTCCCGATGCCACTCCTATGTTGTCTTGGCTGTGTGCTTAGGGTCATTTCCTAGTTAAATAAAGGTTAAATATAAAAATATACACTGCTCAAAAAAATAAAGGGAACACTAAAATAACACATCCTAGATCTGAATGAATGAAATATTCTTATTAAATACTTTTTTTCTTTACGTAGTTGAATGTGCTGACAACAAAAATCACACAAAAATTATCAATAGAACCCATGGAGGTCTGGATTTGGAGTCGCACTCAAAATGAAAGTCAAAAACCACACTACAGGCTGATCCAACTTTGATGTAATGTCCTTAAAACAAGTCTAAATTAGGCTCAGTAGTGTGTGTGGCCTCCACGTGCCTGTATGACCTCCCTACAACGCCTGGGCATGCACCTGATGAGGTGGCGGATGGTCTCCTGAGGGATCTCCTCCCAGACCTGGACTAAAGCATCCGCCAACTCCTGGACAGTCTGTGGTGGATGGAGCAAGACATGATGTCCCAGATGTGCTCAATTGGATTCTTGCAGGAACTGCTGACACACTCCAGCCACATGAGGTCTAGCATTGTCTTGCATTAGGAGGAACCCAGGGCCAACCGCACCAGCATATGGTCTCACAAGGGGTCTGAGGATCTCATCTCGGTACCTAATGGCAGTCAGGCTACCTCTGGCGAGCACATGGAGGGCTGTGCGGCCCCCCAAAGAAATGCCACCCCACACCATGACTGACCCACCGCCAAACCGGTCATGCTGGAGGATGTTGCAGGCAGCAGAATGTTCTCCACGGCGTCTCCAGACTCTGTCACGTCTGTCACATGTGCTCAGTGTGAACCTGCTTTCATCTGTGAAGAGCACAGGGCGCCAGTGGCGAATTTGCCATACTTGGTGTTCTCTGGCAAATGCCAAACGTCCTGCACGGTGTTGGGCTGTAAGCACAACCCCCACCTGTGGACGTCGGGCCCTCATACCACCCTCATGGAGTCTGTTTCTGACCGTTTGAGCAGACACATGCACATTTGTGGCCTGCTGGAGGTCATTTTGCAGGGCTCTGTCAGTGCTCCTCCTGCTCCTCCTTGCACAAAGGCGGAGGTAGCGGTCCTGCTGCTGGGTTGTTGCCCTCTTACGGCCTCCTCCACGTCTCCTGATGTACTGGCCTGTCTCCTGGTAGCGCCTCCATGCTCTGGACACTACACTGACAGACACAGCAAACCTTCTTTCCACAGCTCGCATTGATGTGCCATCCTGGATGAGCTGCACTACCTGAGCCACTTGTGTGGGTTGTAGACTCCGTCTCATGCTACCACAAGAGTGAAAGCACCGCCAGCATTCAAAAGTGACCAAACATCAGCCAGGAAGCATATAAACTGAGAAGTGGTCTGTGTTCACCACCTGCAGAACTACTCCTTTATTGGGGGTGTTTTGCTAATTGCCTATAATTTCCACCTGTTGTCTATTCCATTTGCACAACAGCATGTGAAATGTATTGTCAATCAGTGTTGCTTCCTTAAGTGGACAGTTTGATTTCACAGAAGTGTAATTGACTTGGAGTTACATTGTGTTGTTTAAGTGTCCCCTTTATTTTTTTGAGCAGTGTATATATAAAATTGTCTTCACCCCAGTCTGAGGTCTTGAGAGCTCTGGAGCAGGTTTTCATCCAAGATCTCTCTGTATTTTTACGGTTCATCTTTCCCTCGATCCTGACAAGTCTCCCAGGCCCTGCTGCTGAAAAACATCCCCACAGTATGTGTTGCCACCACCATGCTTCACCGTAGGGATGGTGCCGGGTTTCCTCCAGATGTGATGCTTGACATTCAGCATTCCAACATTTTCAGTTTTACATTTACATTTACATTTAAGTCATTTAGCAGACGCTCTTATCCAGAGCGACTTACAAATTGGTGCATTCACCTTATGACATCCAGTGGAACAGCCACTTTACAATAGTGCATCTAAATATTTTAAGGGGGGAAGGGGGGGTGAGAAGGATTACTTTATCCTATCCTAGGTATTCCTTAAAGAGGTGGGGTTTCAGGTGTCTCCGGAAGGTGGTGATTGACTCCGCTGTCCTGGCGTCGTGAGGGAGTTTGTTCCACCATTGGGGAGCCAGTTTCTTCTATCTTTTTTCAATGTACATTTCTTTGTAAACAGTTGAAGTCAGAAGTTTACATATTCTTAGGTAGGAGTCATTAAAACTCGTTTTTCAACCACTCTACAAATTTCTTGTTAACAAACTATAGTTTTGGCAAGTTGGTTAGGACATCTACTTTGTGCATGACACAAGTAAGAAAATACATTATCAAAATGTTCGTACGAGTTACATGCAGCTAAGAAAAACATGAAATCGCTAGACTGCGTGTTTGTGTTGTGCTTATGTTTGCAATACTGACAACAATGTTTGTACGAACATTTTGATCATGTATTTTATGTCAAATATGTAAATAGCTGCATGTATTCTCCTCCCATCCTGAAAAAAAGAACATGAAATTATGCTTACTGACGCATGGAATCCAATAGTTTGAACAATTTTGTGTACAACATGAAGTTTGTAGGCTACACCAGTGACCAGACAAAGGCGATTAATGAGGGGGGTTGGCGGCAGTGGAGCACTCAGCACAGCAGCTACGTAGGCAGCGGTGTGCAACCAGCTACAACAAAAAAAATCATGCACATTGGCAGAAATATCAACAAAAAAATTCTAGGCACGTTGGAATACAGAAACTCTGTGATTTGATTGACTGCCTGAGTGTAGACCGGGCTAAGGGCTGGCCACAGGCACGGTGTCGTATGGCTGTGAACTGAGTAGTACATGACGATTATACAAAGAGACTCCATCAATTATTATTGATCTAGCAAGATATTACTGTAAAGAGGAGCATTTTTACAGTATTTGTGTGTTTCTTTTTATTGGATAGTTTTTTACTGTGTTTGTATATAAAGGGGAAATTGTGTGTGTGTGTGTGACATTTTAGAGCATGGCATGTTTTTAGCTGTTATAGATTCTTCTGATAAACATTATCATACTAATATCAAACTATTTTACTTTCTACCATTTTTATATTTTTGGGATATACTACTGGATATATCCTACGTATGCATACGGAAATGATAACTTTTTCGAGTTCTTATTTTCAGAACTGACAGGTTAGGACTATGTATTGCACATATACAGTCTCTAGTGAAAGTCGATACACCCTTTCTTCACATTTTGCCATTGCAGCTGTGAATCATTTTGAATAGGATTCTACTAACAACTCTTAGGGCAACATTTATCCATTGTTTTTGCTAAAATTGCTCGAGCTCAGTAAATTTGGTTGGGAGTCATTGATGGACAGCAATATTCAAACCGTGTCTCTGATTTTAGGGCAATTTTAAGTCAGGATTGAGAAATTTAACACCTTTTGGCGTGTCTTTGGCATATACAATTGTGTAATTGTTATTGTCTAACTTTTTATTAGTGTTTACTCTTATTTATATTTATTTTGATCCTGACAGACTCCAGTGTCCCTGCCGGTGACAAACATACCCGTAAAATAATTTTGCCATCACAATACTTGAAAATACAGAGGGATTCACACTGTTGTGTTGTATTGGATTTGACCCAAGCCTGTAGTTTTTAATTTAGGTCAAAAAATAGAATTTCTTTGCAAACAAAATTGATTATGGAGTGTATTTTTTAACACAGGCTTCATTCTTATCGTGGTAGCAGCATCATGTCATTCTTTTCACTGGCAGAGACTGGGGAGTTTGTCAGGATCAAAATAAATATGAACGGAGCAGTCCAGATAAAAAGTTAGAGAAAACCCTGCCTCAGTATTCTGAATAACTAATCCTGGGATAGAGTTTTATTTTTCAGCAATTACACTAATTTCAATGCCAAAAAATAGGTGCTGAGTGTTCCTGAATGGTCCAGTCTCAGTCCTGACTTAAATCTGCTAGAAAAGGTATAGGTATAGGTATACGGTTTCAATATTGCTGTCCATCAATTACTCCCTACCAGCTTTATTGGAAGTCAGACCAGTGGTGCTGACATGGCTCGTACAGCTCCTTTGAAGCCTTAGGAGATGCAGAGAAGATGAAGGGTACCCGGCCTTTACATGATAAGTTTCTGTCACAAGGAGTTTCCTGGTTCAGTGTTGGTCAAGTCTCTCCAGGGTCCCTCCTCCAAGGAGTTCCTGAAGATGTTTAAGTTCCTCACCTTCCAGATGCCCACCTCCAAAGTGGAGGAGGTCCCCAGGACTCCTGATAAAATGCCTGAAATTAGAAAATGCTATCTTTGCTCTGCTAACATCTGTATTGCTTATATTCACTCCTGAGCATGGTTCTCACTAATCTGTCAGGTTGTCCTGCATTCCAGCACGGTAATTTATGTAGCCGGAATCAAAAGACATGGCTCCACAGGTTAGCAGCCACATTCCGATATTCCCAGAGGCACTCATCTGGAATGGTGGAATGGAGTGGGTGAGATTTACGATGTCAACCCATCCAGCCTCCTTTAAACAGAGAGAGAGAGAGAGAGAGAGAGAGAGAGAGAGAGAGAGAGAGAGAGAGAGAGAGAGAGAGAGAGAGAGAGAGAGAGAGAGAGAGAGAGAGAGAGAGAGAGAGAGAGAGAGAGAGAGAGACGGTTGTTCCATGCAGGTCTCCAGAACATGGACACTAGTGACACCTAGTGGCTGACCTCTGTGCGTTTCTGTCTCTAATTAATACTGTGAATGTTTAATGGATGACAGCACACACACTGAGACTGATTTACACTGGTAGGCTGTATCTCCCTCTTAAATTAACATGAACTTTACCCTAAGTAAATAACTACGAGTTATGTTTAAGTTTGCAGCAAGGAGAAAAAACAAACAATTTAGAATTGATTAAATGAATTATTCATAAATGCAATCAAAACAGAAATTAATAAATAACTTTCATTTTAAACATTCACACATACACACCTTTTCTCTCTCTTTTTTCTATGAGTGTAGGCCTACCCTTCCTCCCTCCCACACCCTCTCTCTCTCTTACTTACTCTCGATCTCACACACATCCTCTCTCACACACACATACAATCATACACCCCATCCAGCTTGCATATGGAGCCTACCTTCGAAACATCTCTTTGAGTAGCCTATTCCTTAAAAAAAAAATCCTGTGCCATCCAAATTAGCCTAGTCAGTGGTCAAAACATAGCGAACTGCGAGTAGTTTAAAATGTCTCACGAATCCGGAGCAGAAATAAAATAACATGCTGGGCCCACTTTAGCTCCGGTAATATTGGGCATCATTTTTACATTATTTTGTCTAGAGGCACACGGTCTTTGGCAAAGTAGCTAAAGGCGCAAGCATTTACTGTGTTATGTTCTGCATTTAAAAGGTGCGCTTAGAAGGTTACATGCGTTGAAGAAATGGAGACGTGATTGACGGCGTCAAGAGAATTGATGCCTGATAAATATGTCACATTCTATATTTTTACATCTTCTGATTTATGTTGGAAGGTAGAACCAAATCATATAAAGATGTGTCTGTAACTATATCATTATCCTCCATCAGTCAGCGTGCTTAAATAGGACAAAGTGGAAACTATATATGCTACCATTTGGAATTATAGTGTAATGTGCAATGCGCTGCTGAAATAATTTGGTTGTATTATAACAATATATTCCACTCATTATCTGGATTTCATTGATACACCGTGCTTTTACACCTGCATTGTTTGCTGTTTGGGGTTTTAGGCTGGGTTTCTGTACAGCACTTTGAGATATCAGCTGATGTACGAAGGGCTATATAAATAAATTTGATTTGATTTGATTTGATTTGATTTGATTTGTACGCTGATCATTTTAGCTGGTGAAACTGTAGCAGTTGCAGTAATGATGTAATTCACATAGAAAAGTTGATCTTGTGCAATACATCCCATAATATCTGATGATTTCTTCAACATACAGTGCATTCGAAAAGTATTCAGACCACTTGACCCTTTCCACATTTTGTTAAGTTAGTCTTATTCTAAAATTAATTAAATTGTTTCCCCCCCTCATAAATCTACACACAATACCTCATAATGACAAAGCAAAAACAGGTTTACATTTTTTGTGCTAATTTATAATCAAATGAAATACTGAAATATGACATTGACATAAGTATGCAGACTCTTTACTCAGTAATTTGTTGAAGCACCTTTGCAAGCGATTACAGCCCAAGTTTTCTTGGGTATGACGCTACATGCTTGGCACACCTGTATTTGGGGAGTTTCTCCCATTCTTCTCTGCAGATCCTCACAAGCTCTGTCAGGTTGGGAGTGTCGCTGCACAGCTATTTTCAGGTCTCTCCAGAGATGTTCGATTGGGTTCAAGTCCGGGCTCTGGCTGGGCCACTCAAGGACATTCAGAGACTTGTCCCGAAGCCACTTCTGCATTGCCTTGGCTGTGTGCTTAGGTTCGTTGTCCTGTTGGAAGATGAATCGTCACCCCATTCTGATGTTCTGAGCCCTCTGGATTAGGTTTTCATCAAGGATCTCTCTATACTTTGCTCTGTTCATCTTTCCGTCAATCCTGGCTAGTCTGCGAGTCCCTGCCACTGAAAAACATCCCCACAGCATGATGCAGCCACCACCATGCTTCACGGTAGGGATGGTGCCAGGTCTCATCAGACGTTTGGCATTCAGGCCAAAGAGTTTAATCTTGGTTTCATCAGACCAGAGAATCTTGTTTCTCATGGTCCGAGAGTCCTTTAGGTGCCTTTTGGCAAACTCCAAGAGGGCTGTCATGTGCCTTTTACTGAGGAGTGGCTTTCGTCTGGCCACTCTAGCATAAAGGCCTGATTGGTGCAGTGCTGCAGAGATGGTTGTCCTTTTGGAAGGTTTTCCAATTCTACAGAGGAACTCTGGAGCTCTGTCAGAGTGACCATCGAGTTCTTTGTCACCTTCCTGACCAATGCCGTTCTCCCCCGATTGCAGTTTGGCCAGGTGGCCAGCCACCTCTAGGAAGAGTCTTGGTGGTTCCAAACTTCTTCCATTTAAGAATGATGGAGGCCACGGTGTTCTTTGGGGACCGTCAATGCTGCATAAATGTTTTGTGACCCTTCTCCAGATCTGTGCCTCGACACAATCATGTTTTGGAGCTCTACAGACAATTCCTTCGACCTCATAGCTTGGTTTCTGCTCTAACATGAACTGTCAACTGTGGGACCTTATATAGACAGGTGTGTGCCTTGACAAATCATGTCCAGTCAATTGAATTTACCACAGGTGGACTCCAATAGAGTTGTATAAACATCTCAAGGATGATCAATGGAAACAGGACGCACCTGAGCTCAATTTCGAGTCTCATAGCAAAGTGTCTGAATACTTATATAAATAAGGTATTTCTGTTTTTTAGGGGTCTGAATACTTTCCGAATGGACCGTATGTACGTTATAAGGATACTGAAACTGTAAGACAGACATCTGCTCCAAACCTTACATTTTATATATTTTTTGACATGATTTGCAGTAAACTTGAAAACATTTTACATACTGGTACATAGCTAAATACTGTATGGAACATTTGATTTCACCTCTATTATTCCTTCTATTCCGCACTTCAAAAAGATCTGTTTTTAAAATGACATTATCTATTTTTTGCTATTGGATTACATTTGAGTTAAATCTAAACTGTGAGCTGATTATTATCGGATATATTGGTGACTAAACTAAGCGTTCTCGTGGTATGACTCAGGGGTGAAAGATGTGTGGAACTCCATGCTAAATCAAAGGTTCTGAACAAAAAAGAAACGGGGCATTACAAGTGTTTGCAGATTTAGTACTAAGAGTTTTTAAAATGTACCACTTACATCTGAACAATTTGACAAAGTGATTGACAAAAATATGTAGTTTGCATTGAATTGTATTTTCTTGTGAGTATCTTATTTCCACATAGGGTCATATTCTCATGTCCTCAACTGCCTTAAGTTCATAACAACCCCAGTTGGCCCATTGCCATAGGTCACACCATGTGAATGTGGCCAAAGAAAAGGGAAAGGGAAGAAAAACAATCAGATGGAGATCCCTTTATCGCTTTGTGTGAACCCTTTATCCCCCTCTCTTTATCGCTCCTTTCCTTTGTCACACACCCCTTTAAAGCTGCTTTTGTGTCTATAGACACCAATACCCTATAGACAGGGCAAGACATCCTATTTACCACCCAAAGTGGTAAGGGGTGAGTCTGGGATTTGGGGTCATCTAGGAGGCAGTGGTCATCTCCCGGTCAACTACAGTAAGGTTATTTTTCCAGCCCAGCCAATAGCCTAGAACTGTGCCTGGGCAACCCCTAACATTCTGCCTAATTATTATAAATGAGGGGCAGCGTAAACAGCAATTATTACAGACACTCAGTGGTATACACAAATCCACTTTAAATTGCTATTAAGTTAAAGAACCATCCATAATCCCAAGGCGGCTTTCGAAGAGAAGCGGATTGTTTGTTCCTTCATAATATAGACCGCTCTCATGCTCAGTTATCTCTCGACTTTGAATCTATCACGTTGATTAAATTAAAAGATTGCCTGTTTATTGAACAAATCGAAACCATTTCAAGAAATCACCAAGCCTAAAACCAGTGTCTCCAAATCTCTAAATAGGCATTGCTAGGATTCCCTTTAAATATTCATATCTGGCAAAATAAGTAGACCTTTATTTTGCAATGGTCGGATACGTGTCCATGTGCAAAAATATTTCTAGAACAGCTAAGGCAGTCCAGTCCACCTGTGTGAGCAAAATTCTTTGACTAGATTTGTGGTCAAATAGACCAGGAGCTGCGGCTTGTAAGAGGTGTCCATGTTTCATTGTTAGGATGACTAGTGGAGAGAGACGCAGCGCTGCAGTGTGTGTCTGATGACTCTCCTTGTGGATGAGAGCAAAACAGAGAGGGGGGAGAGGTAGCTAGAGAGAGAGGGGGCGATGGAGGGAGGGCAGGGAGAGATTGTAACACCCAGATGGCGGGTTCAGCGGCAGGGCAATGAGAGACTTCCTGCGCTCCATCACGCCCAAGGCCTGCCTTATGGGTCAGTCTTATTAACACTCCTCCTGCGTACGTGTGTGTATGTATGTGTGTGTTTGTGTTTGTGTTGTCGTACGTGTGTGTATGTAGGTGTGTGCGTCTGTGTATGTGAATGTATGTGTTTACGTGTGTATGTATTGCTTATACATCAAGAGAAATAGTGAGAGCAAAAATACAAAGAATGACAGTGGAACGTGAGCAGAACCTGATGTTCTACAAAAAGGAGTGAATGTAGAGCTCAAGGAGGAGAGTGGGAATCGGGTAGAGCAGCTGTCACAGTGACCTGGCATGGCATACAAAGTGCTCCTTCTCCTGCATCCTGCTTCTGTCATTCACCCTATGAGAGACAGTCAAGCCAACCTCCTCCCTCTTCAGGCATCGTTAGCTGTCAATCTGTCCTCCTGCCCAAAGTGAGCGATGGACCCATCCAAATGTCACCATTAGCCAGGCCCCTGAGTGGTAAATAAACGATGCTACTGGTGTACTGCAGGTGTTGTCATGGCAACCTGCGCAATCCCCCTCTCTCCCCGTGCCAGCCCCACCCACGTTCATTTGCACCCTCTCAATGGAGGAGTCATGGGGAGGTCAACGAGTCAAAGCACCGCCACAACATGGCGCTGTTCTCTCCTCATTCCACCTCCTCCCACCACACACAGTTATGAACTCAGGCCGCACAAAACATTCCAGATTGCCACGAAGGGCCACTTGATCATTTTTTTATTGGAGGAGAATGTCTTGGTATGGAAATGGCATGGCATCCTTGGCACCCACGGAAAGGTGTTATCCATTGTATTTTCACATCTCAATAGGTGGTCTACTGGCATCCCCATCACATGAAACATGTGTGTGTGGTGGGGGCTTCCTCTTTTGTTCCCCAAGCACTGGTGGAGGCCGATGACGTCACAAAGTGACCATCAGACCAACCATCAGTTGTGTCGAAGAAACACAATTTTGCTCAAAATATAAATTTTATGTACCCTTTAGTGAGTGTACTTTATTGTATTTATATCACTTTTCAACAGGAAAAGTCCCCCAAAAAAATCACTGGAAGATCATCTTATCAAAAAAGTCTGATATGCATTTTACACCTAATGAAAGGAGAAAAATCAGAAGGAGGTAGGAGAGATGGAAGTTAGGGCATTGTCATTGGAATACATTTCCTCCCTATGCTTCTCTACGAGACCTCCCCTTCCAGCAGGTGTACTCTGTATGAACCCGTAGTAGGCAGCGAGGAAGATGGAGTTGGCATGCTTGACAGACCTTTGCTGCCATTGGCACACTGTGGTGATGTAGCAAGCGTATTCAAATGGTGGCGTTAATAATCAAAAAGAGCTTTCTCAGGGAGGACGTGAGACTGGCTGCACAGATGGGCTGGGGAGATAAATACAACTTTCTGTCACTGGGGTTGGAGGAATGGAGCTGCAACAGCCCTGGGGGAGAGAAAATGTTTCGTTCCTACTCTCCGATGCCCCAGTCCGTCTGTTTTTCTCCTTTTTTGGATTACTATTCAAGCTAGCTTTCCACAACAAAACATTTTCGCTGTATGTTTTTGGTTTTTAAGATAGAAACATGGGTTTTTATTACTTCAGATATTAGGGCCATGTGTTGGAAATCACAGGGACTAGAAAATGTACCTTTCCACGAAGAAAATGTGTGTGCTTGCTTCACGTGTCTTAAAGCCAGCAAGCACATCAATTTGCCATTTTGAGTGGAGTATTTATCCACCTTCAATCACTCTGTAATTGCATTGAAACAGTCAGTTCTCAGTGCTCTGTGTAGGTGAACAGACATAATGATAATGTTCTCTCTGTTCTGCACATCCAGATGGATGAGCTGCTTATCATGACCTGCTCTAAGAACACTTCAGGCCTGGGCCATCACTCTGATCTGTGAGCTCTAACCGACCAATATGTCATCTCTGTCCAGACACAACTTATACGTTATCTCTGTCCAGTCACCAGTCATTAGGAGTAGGTCTGTTTTTCATTCCTCTGGCTCTATAGTGAGGTGTCAGAACTCTCTATATGATAGGAAAGGCTGCTGACTGAGGATGTGGGATCTATCACATCAGTGGCCAGAGAGACAGCCAGGAGAGGGAGAAATGGTTCTACAAACATGCATTCTACACGTAAACCTCATACAAATGGATTGATCGATAGATATAAGATAGCCTCTGGCTTTCAGATGTTGTACCCAGAGTGCGAATTACACCGTGGCATTCGGGGGGGAGGGGGATTTGATGAATGGAAAGAGACATCTGTTACAAAACACCAAAAAGTGTCATGACATTTAGCGATTGTCATTGGGTCTACACTCTTGTGGCCAGAATTAATTGATGCGCCTTTCTGACTGACAAAAGGACCTTTTTTGTGTTTAAGAAAAGGACACCTGAAAAGAGTCTTAAATATGGGACTGTCACGGGATGACAAGTGCTGCCACATGGGATTTATTTATTTATTTACCATGTGGGAGTGTTTGTTTCATTTGGAATAAGCTTTTATTTGAATATTTACCACTGTAGCAGTACAAATTGCATTTGAAACAAATAGGAGAAGTTAGACTTTTTTTTGCATCATGACTCATTCGGGGGGTCTGAGACCCCCCTGGGCCCCTGGTAATTCTCAATCTTCATGTACCCCAAAATAGACAAAACAAGGTATCAAGAGCCATTTTGAGGCAATGCTAAATTCTGTTATAAACCTATGATGACATAGTCTACTGAGCATAGTTGTGCGTGTTCCTCCTCACCATACTTGTGTCTCTCTGTGTTCCAGGAGTATAACATCCATGGCTGGTGGGTCGGAGAGCTAAATGGTACCATCGGTATCGTCCCTAAAGACTTCCTCCACCCTGCCTACATCCTCTGAGCTCCAAGAAGTACTGGATCACTCTCTTATCGTTAAGATTATAAAATAATTTAATGGAGTAATGTAGCATAACAGGTCTCCTGACACCCACTGAGATAGCCATTGAGAGAGCAGGAGATGTGTATATTCACAGCGCTTGGCCGGCCATTTAGGACATCTGGTGGCTGAAAGTAGAACTGCATGGGAAATTGAATCAGCATTATAGATGGGTTGGTTGTTTAGCAACAAAACCGACGCGTGCGCAACTATGGGGCAAAAGAACTGGCTTAGGTGGTTGACAGCATGTAAACTATATTTAGTCTCTAAATGTTTATTGAAAATGTAAATATATTTGCACAATGAGCACTTGTTGTCTCTCAAATACATAGTTACAGTTGTTGGTTAGCTAGCTAATTCATTTTTAGCCATATTAGCGTAGACGTGTCATGAGTCAAAACAAGAAATGGTATCAATAACAAGATGCAATGAGCTGAAACGAGCCACCTACGATTCCCCACACGGCAGCTTCTTCTCATTATTGCTAGCTATCTGACCATCCAGAATCATTACACAACATGGCCTTCTGCATCATCGACGTGCACGCATCATTGTTTCTTGACATTGTCAGCTAACCCATCTTTATAGATATTGATATGCTCAGTAATTCTTAATTATAGCATCATTGACATCATCATTGGATTGGGAAAAATTATTCCAACTATACGCCATAGAAAAAATATCACATTGCACAATACTACAGGAACTGTATGTTACACGTTCCGCTCTGATGATCGTTTATCTTTGTATTATGCCTTACTTCTACAGTTGAGTGATGTGACTGACTGCGTTCCCAGCCCCAAACACTGAACACTTCGAGATTGATGACAAACTGAGATATTTTATTATTTCGTAATATAATGTAATGCAATGCTGTTAGTGTAAGGTTTTTGTATAATGTTTTTGTAAAGATTGACTTAATTTCCATGCATAAATGACATTACCTTGGTCCTTCTGAGGCCTTTGGTCTACACATTGAATTATGGATCATGTCGAAAGGTTTCCTCTGTCCAATTGTTTCCAGTCTGCAGTACCCATGTGTGTGAATGGAAATGGACAGATATTTATGAAACATTTTGCCCCTGTGACTAAAATAGGAAATCCTCACCTCTGAGTGAACTGGGGGCTATTTGACATTACAAAGCATACTGACTTGTGCCTTCAACAGCCTTGATACTGACATTAAGATATATAGGCAACAAGGGTTCAGGCTTGCTCCACTATCTTGTTTCAAATAAGAGTTTGAAATTGGAATACCTGATAATTAACAATATCAAGAAAAATACTATATTTTGATTGTTGAGCTTGTACAAATATATTTTCTTAGCCTAATGGTTGTGTTTTTCTCATGGTTTGGACCTACTGGCCTTTTATGTCCGAGTGAATTTAACATCATGCTGTTTGTGACTGCTGTCTTTCTATACGCTTTTTTTGTGTGTGTTTTAAAAGAAGTGCACTCTCCTACACATCAACCTGGTCTCAGAGCATTTCATAATAAGAGAGATACAGTACATATCTGCGATCTCTAACCGGACAGAGAATGAGGACGTGGCTAGAATCTCGTTTCTTATGATTATCAGTCAAATTAGCTCATTTATAAAATATCAATTACTATGTATAGACTATAAATGACCAACCACACAGCTTTGGAGTAGTTAGAAGGTGTATTACCCTGAGAGGAGCTGGCTACTGTGGGAGACTACCAGTAATTGCGCTAAACTAACGATATGCTAACTTCAATAATCTCCTGCAAGCAAATACTTAAAAATGGGTTTCCATGAGTTCGTCGGACTCTCGGTAAGTTAAAAAACTACCTAAATCTTGAAATCTCACTGTATCCTTTTAAGCCATGTCAGTGTCTGGAATCATATTCACCATTATTTCTGCCATGAGTCATTTATGAGTTATATTATGTTTAAAACAATATCATGATAATACCCGCACACTGTCAAATGCTCATTTGCAATCAATGAACAAAAACCTTCTCACCAATTACTGTCACTTTTCCAGGATACTTTTCTCTCTCCATCTTCTCCCTTTTAGCTTAACCATAGTTCAAATTAAATAACTTCAATGTGTCAAATAATTATCCAAAGTCATAATGACACAGCCAGATATTTACATTTGAGTTAGGGCAGAAGATGACTCTGATTTAGCTGTACAAATGCTACAAATAATACATACATATAGCCAGGGGTGCAACTTTCTCTGCGGACAGTGACATGTCCCCCACATTCTGAAAATTGCTTTTTGTCCTATAGAATCTGAAACAGTGTTGGTTTGAGTGACCAGCAAGTAGCCTCTTTTCAAAGGCTATGTATCTCCGATATGTGCATTCTGTGTTGGAGACCACCCAAAAATGACCCAATGTGATTAGATCTTCTTTGAACTAAATTCTAATGTGCCTGAGAAAGCTACTCCCGAGCCCCACCTAGCCTTGATCTTGACTAAACGGAGCTGCTCTTCCTCCCGGGGACGGCCTGCCTGCTCCAAGACCTCTCAGTCATGGTTGACAACTCCTCACTACAGATGTTCTTTGGGACAGTAAAGTTTGAGTCGGGGTGAATTTTGATCTGCAACATAAATAATCCACTCAGATGCT
The DNA here is from genome assembly GCF_021184085.1 of Oncorhynchus gorbuscha. NCBI lineage: Eukaryota > Metazoa > Chordata > Actinopteri > Salmoniformes > Salmonidae > Oncorhynchus > Oncorhynchus gorbuscha. The sequence continues at coordinate 41,875,828 of NC_060179.1, forward strand.
GTAAAAGACTAGAAGGTACTATAACTAAGTACAGTAACACACATCTTCTGTATTTAAAAAAATCATACTAGCTGATACAGTAACTTGTATTTAAAAATATACCTTCTCCGTTTTTACTTTAACCTAAGATGGAAAAAAGTTAAACAAAAAGGAATACACAGTAGGAAGCGATACTGAGCCAGCTAACTGTAGCCGTTAACCTAATAGCAACCCTATAGGCTTGACAGGCTAGCGTTAGCACAGTTAGCTTAGCATATACATTATGCCCTTCTCCCCCGATTTCTCAGGTTGGCCGAGTGGCCAGCTCTAGGATCAGTCTTGGTGGTTCCAAACTTCTTCCATTTAAGAATGATGGAGGCCACTGTGTTCTTGCGAACCTTCAATCCTGCAGAAATGTTTTGGTACCCTTCCCCAGATCTGTGCCTCGACGCAATCCTGTCTCGGAGCTCAGCGCACAAATCCTTCAACCTCATGGCTTGGTATTGCTCGGACATGCACTGTCAACTGTGGGACCTTTTATAGTCAGTTGTGTGCCTTTCCAAAGAATGTCTAATCAATTGAATTTACCACAGGTGGACTCCAATCAAGTTGTAGAAACATCAAGGATGATCAATGGAACAGGATGTACCTGAGCTCCATTTCATGTCTTATAGCAAAGGGTCTGAATACTTTTGTACATAAGGTATTTGCATTTTTTTTAAACACATTTCTATAAACCTGTTTTCGCTTTGTCATTATGGGGTATTGTAAGCGTAGATTTATTAGGAAAAAAAATGTATTTAATACATTTAGAATAAGGCTGTAATGTAACAAAATGTGGAAAAAGGGAGGGCTCTGAATAGTTTCCGAATGCACTGTATATACACTTATTTCATGAAACATTAATATGTTATCGACTATTGAAACCTGGGCATCCAACTTTACTCGTTTAAAAATATGGTCAAACTTTTATCGTACTCGTCAAAATCTTGATTTGAGTGGGGGATTCTTCGAAAGTTGCACGCTCACTATTAGTAAGGGGAGACGGGGAAGGATAATATAGTAAGAGCAGTCTTTATCTATTAGACATGTTTGCGCAGTGGCGAACTGTGGATATTGAACCTAGGTCTTCAGTGTGGTGAAAAAATATTTCAAGATCTTGTACCAAACTCAAATCAAGAAAAATAACAGAAACTTAGCATCACTTAATGTGTTGAACTGAATCAACACATTACACATGCCACTCACACAGAGATAAGAAACTTGTAAATTTCAGACTTGCTGACTCGTTGAACACAGCACGTGTATAACTACAACTTGCAAAATGAAACTCGGACATGTCAGAGGTTCCTAGTTTCGAATAGCACTTGAACACGGAATATCACACAATCACCGAAAAATACAAGTGATCACAGACAACTTCAGCATTTTAACAACTACTTGCTACTTTGCAACTACTTAGCATGTTCGCTAACCGTTTACGCTTACCCAGGGATGTCAAACACATTCCAAAGAGGGCAGAGTGTCTGCGCGTTTTTGTTTTTGTCTAAGATCTAGACTAATTAGTGACCTTAACGAATTAATTCATCAATCAAGTGCAAGGGTGGAGCAAAAATCTGCAGACACTCGGCCCTAACCCTAACATGCGAGTACTAGCGAGTACTCATTGTCCGACACTGATTAAAAATGTCTCAGACCCTGAGACAAGACTGAGACTCAATAGGTGGTCTCTAGACCGGTCTCGAGTACTACTACACTGCAATGCATACCAACTTGTGCATCCAACAGCCTTGTGTCTGAAGGAAGGCAAAAGTGCTTGTTTTTTTTATGCCGACATGAAATATGTGAGCCACAAGGGGTCAGGATTGCGCCACCATCTTGTTTCATTTAAATTGGAATACATTATAATGAATAATATGAAATCATTGTTTTTATTGTTGCGCTTTAAAAAATATATATTTTCTGTTAGATATAAAAATGTCACATATGAACTTGCTTGACTGTGCAAGTCTGACAAATGTCTAAATGTCATGCATTAAAATAGACTCATGGATGCAAAGTTCAGGTGTGGGGGGGGACTATCATTTTATTTCCAATTAAAATGATATTAAAAATAAAACATTGTCAATAGCTGCATTCCTAGGTTGTTGTTGACTATTTTAGTACATTGGTATAATATTGCCCGTGTAAATCCATGTGTCTAAAATACATAACATTGAAAATCTAAAACCATGTGTCCGGGAACCATCTACCACTTAAAATAACTAATGCACCTGTTAAAATGCAGAATATGGGAACAAACATAGCCTGATGAAAGAATATAGGGAAGCATGATACCAGAAATGTTACCAGACAATGTGGTCTAACAGAAGGTTGGCTATGGTTAAATCTGCACTCTATGCTTCCTCTAGTAGTCCACCCCACATCATGTTTCACATACCCAGTAGAACAGTGATCCTATCATAATTTCAAATGCACTACAAGTATCATGACCAATTATATCTAAATGTAGTTGTCTACCCACACAAAACATAAATAATAAAATGGTCCCTTTTCTCAGTGTTGAAAAATACAAACAGCTCGTCTTGAAATAAAATAATGAAGCATCCCTGGGAAGACACTAAAAGCATATGTTCGCTCTGACTGCATTGGTGTAACATGTTGACAATTTACAAAGATACCAGTGTTGAGTACCGTCTCCTATACCTATGTACTGTAACTAACTCCACCCAGAGGACAGAGAGCTTAGTAAAGCTCGGGTCCATGCAGCCTTCGGCTCAATTGGCTAACATGGCAAGCCATGACACCCACCATCTCAGATTTACAGAAACTATTTCAGAACATTAGAAATAGATAAGATTAGCATTACTTCAACATTATTTCATTGACATTTAATTTGATCTGACAATGTAAGATAATTGTTGGCACCCAAATTGGCCCTTAACATTTTTAGGATTCACATCATATTCAAAAATATAGTACAACATCCAATTTGAACCAAACTTCTTCCTACCATTATGCATGACATGACGAATCCATTAAAGTGGTAAAAAGCCACCAATGGAACCCCCACACACCTCCCACCCCAACAACCAGTATCAGTTATGTTTGACAAGCAGTATGGAGCTGCAGCTTGGAACACTACTTGTTGTGGGCAGGGGGGGTCTGGCGGTGTTGCAAGGCTAGGTCCGTGGGAGGCTTTTGATCATGTTATTGGATTCCTCGTGTCTTACTCATTGTTAGGAGGAATTATGGTCCAAATTGGATGTTTGGTACTATATTTATTGACAATTATATAAATCCAATCAATTAAAATGGCCAATTTGGGTGCAATCAATTAGAGTCCCAGTGCAGTCAAATATATGAGGTTAGAATAATACACTATGAGGTTGGAAGAACATGGAAAATGATAATGGCCTTTTAGTGTAAGAGCTGTTTGAAAAGATTACCTGAAATTTCTGCCTGGGATGGAGTTTGGGCCTGCTTGGTGACGTCACCATGCGGTAATTAAGTTAATAGACCAATAAGAGAGTTCCAAACATCTCTGCCAATAACAGCTAGTTTTCAGTTTTCCCCTCCCCACTGGGACCACTCTCCAAATTCTTGCTTGAGAAATGGCTCTTTGCTAAGGAGCCATTTTTGACCATTTTTAATTTAAAACAATCACAGTAAGGTACTTAATTGCTACCCAGAAAATATTTGATACAGAGATAAACATGACTGCATTGGGCCTTTAATTTCTCAGATATGAAATTATATTATATATATTTCAACAAAATAATGTTTCAGGAACGCTAATCTTATCGGTTTCTAACTACAGAAAAGATTACGACACAATCTGAGATGGTGGGTGTCGAAATCCTCTTATTTGTGCTTTTTGAGGTGGAACGACCCTCTTCACTGTTTATTTAAGCTGAACCAAGAAATCACCCACGTCAGCAAAGGGAATGCATGCAGGATGACACTTTTTGCAGGAAGTTATTAATAAAACACAGTCAAAGTTGATTGCAAGACAACTTTTCACAGACTCCAAATTCGTAATCACGACTTCCCTGCGACAGTTATGGATCACATAATAATAAATTACATTTGTAAAGCACTTTTCATTATACAGAATAATCTCAAAGTACATTAAATACATTTAAAACCAAATAACGTTTTGGGACAACTAGACCAGGCAACTGACACAAAGAACACAGTTGACGCTACAAGGGACAAGGACAAGCCCAGCTTTCCTTATCTAACTTTGCATTGTTGGAAAAGGACCCGTAAGTAAGAATTTCACTGTTAGTCTACACTTGTTGTTAACGAAGCATGTGACAAATCAAATTGGATTTAAAAGCCTTCCTAAAGAGAAAGGTCTGTAGGCCCATTTTAAAGAAGCCCAGAGTCTGTGATGCCTTCAGGTGGTCCGGGAGGGCATTCCAGAGGCTGGGGGCGGTCGAGCTGAAAGGCTGATCTCCCAAGAAGCTGAGCTTGGTCCTGGGGGCGTGGAGTCGCTTGTCCTAAGGGTGCAGGTGGGGTTACGGAGGGAGAGTAGTTATTTTTAGATAAAGGAGGGGCATTGAACACACGGGAATGTCCGCAGGAGGGTTTTGAATTCAATCCGTAATGAGATGGGGAGCCAGTGCAGAGAGATGCTGCGATGGGGTTGATGTGATGGCGTTTCCGCACTCTCATCAGGATCCTGGCAGCTCTGTTCAGGATGTACTAGAGCTTCTGGAGACTCCTGCCTGGGTTCCCGATGAAGAGTGTGTCGAGGTAGTTCAGCCGTGAGGAGATGGAATGGCGCTTTACGCGGTTGTTTGACGTGGCTGTCAAAGGTCAGGGAGGAATCAAGCTTTTACACCCAGACTGGAAACTGAGGGGGAGAGAGGCGTGTTCTGTCCTGCTATGGTGAGGTGTGTTATTGGTGAGTGCTGGACCTGACAGTGGGTGCCAACAAGCAGGGCCTCGGTTTTGCTGCTGATCAGTTGAAGGGCGTTTTGCTTCATCAAGGCAGGTGTTCAGATGGGCACATGCATCAGTGGGACTTGGGGCAGGTTGGGACATGTTTGCCCCTCATAGTCAAGCATACAGTGTTACGGCATGTGAATTAACTGACAAAATAATTGTCACATTAATGCCACTGGGGCACCACAGCCGGTTAAGTTAAATGGACTAATTCCCTTATAGGCACAAGTTCACAGGGTATACAGAGGAACACATGAAAGTGCCAGACTTGAGGAAAGTCAATGACCAAATATGAAGCGTGATACACTGGACTTGTCAGCTTGGAGAAGTTCTCACCCATAGACCAAGTATTACTGTGACGTTGAGCACGCTCTGCTGCCCAACAGAGGAGGTTCATCAACGCAAGCGAAGCAGAGCTCAGCTGGAGTGTGAGAATAGGCGTGCAGGGTGAGTGAGAGACTGGTTCTGTCTTTGGCAGAAGACATCCCACTATCCATTGTTCAGGTTCAGAGTGCATGCAGCAGCCTAATATCTAGGGCTCCATCTCTGGGCTCACAGTCTGGTTTGTAGCAACAGTGAACCCATGGGCCTCCCATTCCTGGCTCACTTCTGAGGCCTCAGTATTACCCTCCTGGGCTAATGAGATGTTCTGCTCTGTACAGTGGCCCTCAGACTCCAGATGACTGCTCTCTTGGATTCTCATGTCCTTTAGCTCAACTCCATCACCCACTAGCTCTGAAGATTCATTCTCTAGGGTTTTTGCTGAGCAACTGTTGACCATGTTCAAAATATCCCTGTCCTCTCTGACTTTGACATCATTGGTCCCCTGAGCATCAGATGTGATTTCATCATTTACATTTTACATTTAAGTCATTTAGCAGACGCTCTTATCCAGAGCGACTTACAAATTGGTGCATTCACCTTATGACATCCAGTGGAACAACCACTTTACAATAGTGCATCTAAGTATTTTAAGGGGGGTGAGAAGGACTACTTTATCCTATCCTAGGTATTCCTTAAAGAGGTGGGGTTTCAGGTGTCTCCGGAAGGTGGTGATTGACTCCGCTGTCCTGGCGTCGTGAGGGAGTTTGTTCCACCATTGGGGAGCCAGAGCAGCGAACAGTTTTGACTGAGCTGAGCGGGAACTGTACTTCCTCAGTGGTAGGGAGGCGAGCAGGCCAGAGGTGGATGAACGCAGTGCCCTTATTTGGGTGTAGGGCCTGATCAGAGCCTGGAGGTACTGAGGTGCCGTTCCCCTCACAGCTCCGTAGGCAAGCACCATGGTCTTGTAGCGGATGCGAGCTTCAACTGGAAGCCAGTGGAGAGAGCGGAGGAGCGGGGTGACGTGAGAGAACTTGGGAAGGTTGAACACTAGATGGGCTGCGGCGTTCTGGATGAGTTGTAGGGGTTTAATGGCACAGGCAGGGAGCCCAGCCAACAGCGAGTTGCAGTAATCCAGACGGGAGATGACAAGTGCCTGGATTAGGACCTGCGCCGCTTCCTGTGTGAGGCAGGGTCGTACTCTGCGGATGTTGTAGAGCATGAACCTACAGGAACGGGCCACCGCCTTGATGTTAGTTGAGAACGACAGTTTGTTGTCCAGGATCACGCCAAGGTTCTTAGCGCTCTGGGAGGAGGACACAATGGAGTTGTCAACCGTGATGGCGAGATCATGGAACGGGCAGTCCTTCCCCGGGAGGAAGAGCAGCTCCGTCTTGCCGAAGTTCAGCTTGAGGTGGTGATCCGTCATCCACACTGATATGTCTGCCAGACATGCAGAGATGCGATTCGCCACCTGGTCATCAGAAGGGGGAAAGGAGAAGATTAATTGTGTGTCGTCTGCATAGCAATGATAGGAGAGACCATGTGAGGTTATGACAGAGCCAAGTGACTTGGTGTATAGCGAGAATAGGAGAGGGCCTAGAACAGAGCCCTGGGGGACACCAGTGGTGAGAGCGCGTGGTGAGGAGACAGATTCTCGCCACGCCACCTGGTAGGAGCGACCTGTCAGGTAGGACGCAATCCAAGCGTGGGCCGCGCCGGAGATGCCCAACTCGGAGAGGGTGGAGAGGAGGATCTGATGGTTCACAGTATCGAAGGCAGCCGATAGGTCTAGAAGGATGAGAGCAGAGGAGAGAGAGTTAGCTTTAGCGGTGCGGAGCGCCTCCGTGATACAGAGAAGAGCAGTCTCAGTTGAATGACTAGTCTTGAAACCTGACTGATTTGGATCAAGAAGGTCATTCTGAGAGAGATAGCGGGAGAGCTGACCAAGGACGGCACGTTCAAGAGTTTTGGAGAGAAAAGAAAGAAGGGATACTGGTCTGTATCATGTGAGGGACCTCGGTTAGTTTCGAGAATTACAGTGTCTGAGTTGAAGTCCTTTTCCTTCTCGGGAGCTGTCTCCATGTAGCCATTCGTCTCTTGTATTGCATTGTCGTTATTGGCAGAATCCTTGTTGTCGCTCTCCTTATGGCTACTCCCATCAAATGTTGTTGCCCCATCCCCAAGACTCTCCCCATCCTTTCCATTAATTTCCTCATCAATCTCAACCTCTTGGGTTGTGTCCAGCTGATCATCTACTTGTTGAATGTCCAAGGGAGCCTTCTTCTTCTTCTGGGTTGTCTCATCTCCACTTTCTACCCTTTGGGTTGAGTCATCAACACATTCCACCTCTTCTGATGTGATCTCATGACACTCTTCCTCTAGGCTGATCTCTATGTCGGAGTTAATCTCATCCATGTGCCCTTGGCTGTCCAGCTCAATGGCTGTTACTGTGTCTTTGTTGCTGTCCCCTTCCGAGGTTGTCTTCTCATGACTGATGCTTTCTTGAGCTTCCTCCGCAAGGCTAAGGTCCTCTAGAACTCCATCTCCATCTCGAACTCCATCTCCAGGAGTTCATGGATATCGAGCTCTGGGCTACGCTGTTTGGGAGGGATCGTCTCTGTAGTCGTGTCAGTAATGGCCTCTTCTGATACATACTCCTTCTCCAGGCCTGTGGCCTCTTCCTCAGGTGTCTGTTCCCCTTGGTGGATCAGTTCCTCGTGGCTATCTGGGTCTAGGTTACTCTGTTTGGGAGGGATTGTCTCTGTAGTTATGTCAGCATGGCTCTCCTCCCTAATGACCCTCTCAGTCGTCACCTCCACTACACACTCCTCCAAGCCTTTGTCCTTTTCACAGTGCACTTCCACAGGTGTCTGCAGTTGACAATCACCTTGGTGGTGGATCATCGCCTCATGGTCGAGCCTCTCTGGAGTAGATTCTTCATGGCTGCCCCACTTAAAGATAGTCTCCACTGGGCTGTGTATATCCAGGATGGGCTCTGCCTGGACTACATTGCGGGCCTCCTGGGTGACCTCTGGGGAAAGGGTGTCATCAGTGTCTATGTCATCGGCATAATCAGCTAGGAACTTCTCAGTCCGTAGGCCCTCTGGCTCACTGGAGGCGAGGTTCACAGGGCTGAGGGGCTCTTGACATTGCAGGGTAGGTAGATGAGGGGCAGGGCTGTGGGGAAAGAGAAGGCCATAGAGTACCACTACTCAACATAACCTTTATATTGACATGTAAAACCTGAAATACAGGTATGGGTAACAGATTGATGCGGAGTCAGATTTTTCACTTTGAAAATGCATGTCAAACGAAAACGTGCAAAGTTAAGCAAACGATGTAACTATTCACAAGGAGTACCTTTAACAATTTTTTTTATAGACACATTTACTTCAAGAACAGTGCAGATGCAAAGCTTCTAAACAGAATAACGCTTTGTGCTGTTTGTGCCGTCATTCTGTTACCAAACTTCTCATCTGCACTGTTCTTAGAGTAAATGTGTTTTTGTCCAATTTTCCATGATAATTGTTAAAAGTCGTCCTCATTCTCTTACCGTAGAATTGCATGCATCTGCAAAGACTTAGGCTGGAATTCAATCCGACCGGCCCTTTTTGGCTCTGCACAATTTATAGGCAAAGTTAACCTAACGTTCAAAGTAAACGCTGAAGATGTCGGATCAATCGGAAATGACCTTTACATGTCCATCACGCTACAACGTGTGTGTTCCGCGGTCCAGATTGAATCCTGGCCTAAAACAATGTGTTAATTGAACACACTCAAGTCTATTCGGGAACACAACAGGCGTTTAAACACACCTACGCCTTATTTGTGCCCGTGTGGACAGTTTGATCTGCTCCAGTCTTACCTCTCCATGGACTCATAAGGAACTGGAGTGAGACTAGGCTCCTGGGTCAAGTCCTCTTCCTGAACCCAGCCCTGATTGGACGAGGCATAGGTGAGGATGGCCTCTGTCACAGTGTAGGGGGTGTGGCCCTGCACACAGTCTAGGATGTGACCAACCGGCAGTTGGGTTTGCAGGAAGAGATGGAGCTGGCTGTCTGACAGACACACTGTCATGCTGCACACTCTGAAGAAAGACAAACAAGGTATGTTTGAAGACAAACTAGACAAACAATGCCATGCTCAATGCTGTGGTCTCTTGATCGTCGGCTAGTCATGGTACCATTTTTCCTTTGTGCTCATTCTAGGTGTGGCAATGACAAATAGAGGTAACAAGCAAGCAATATAATTGAAATGGTGGAATCATTGCTAATTATTAACTTAGGAGAGGAACTGACTTGTCCAGGAAGCACTGCAGGCCTTTCCTCCTCTTCTCCAGGAAGTCCTCACCACTGAAGGAGAAGAAGGACTTGCTGGGCAGGTCTGGGACAGGTCTATAGGACAGACAGGGACAGAGAATAACCCATAGCTCCCAGAACAGGACAACTTCACATTGGTGTTTGTAATTATTTTATAAACAAGCAGTTAAGCCAAGCACATTGGGGGACAATGCTATGACTTACACCAAGCCAGTGTTTTTCTGCATCCTCTTCTTGAGCCAGACAAACTCACTGTAGCGCCGGCGCACACAGGACGTCTTGGCAGTGAAGGACTTGCTGTTGGTCTGTGAGTAAAAAGAGATGGTGCACCATTACATCCTGCGGATACAGACAACGCCAATAGGAGTGAAAACGTCAAGCCCAAACTAGAGAGCTGGGCAATAAGGACAAAAAGTTAATATTGCAATAAATAGACTTTCCATTAGTGGCAGGGCTCTAGACTAACTATTTCAGGGCCAAGTAACACATTCAATAATTTATTTATCTTACATGTTCCTCAATGTTCAGAGTAAATACTGTAATAATTTTTTACACTCAGAAAGCGGAGACTCTCCTCAGTAAAAGTAATTGTTTTAAAAACGGTGTTTTACATTTTGAAATGTTGTTCGACTGTCGTATGCTTGTGCTTATCAGAATGTATCTCTCCCTTCACAACATGCGCAAAGGGGGGAGAGGGAGTGAGAGTTGGCAGCGAAACAGGGACATGAAAGGGCAAGTTTTCTTCCATTTTCGACAATGTTGCAAACTAGCATACACAATAACTCTGCAAAATGTGGCCTAAATGGTTGGAAAACAATGACGACCATAACACGCAGCACCCCTTCTTCTATCGGCATGTGGGGGAGGGTTCTTGAAATGTAACATCCAATAAAAAAGCCAGAGGATCATTCTAGCAGTTTCGGCTAATACAAAATGATCTAGACCTCCAAAAGAAGCGGAACAAACAACGTGATTTCAAGGTATGTATGGCTATGCGAGACTGTTGATCAAATGTGACCCGTTTCAGGAAACTAGGTGCATGTCATGGGTTATTACTTCACAGGAGAGTCATTCGAAAGTACTTTTTTTTTAATCAACATTGTTTTTTGGCAGAAATGCCTCGAACATGTGCACTTTCATGTGCCTTAATAACAGACTTGTATGCCATCTGTAAATATGAATAACATTGTTAAATTACGAGTCTAGTTGTTTAAGTCACAGAAAAAGGAAGCAACCTTCCTGCTACCCATGATTGGCTGAGATAATGAGTGGGCTGGACATGCCGAGAGTGGAGTTTGGATTGGTCGGCAATATTTGTCTATTTGAGCTGGTCAGTTTGTGTAAGTAATCCTGTCTAACGCAGCTTTAAAAAAAAAATGTATTGCGTAGTAAAACTTAACAAAAAGACTCAACTATGCAAGTATCCATTTCAGTAGAAAGTCACTGCAAAAACTGTTTCAGATCACTCTCGTCTAAGTGTGCCAGAGCGCAGAATAACTGATGAATTTACGAACGCTCAACACCGGTTGAAAAAAAGCGTAATTAAATTGTTGCCAGGAGCACAAATACAGTCAACAAAGCTCTGGATAACATGAAAACAGCCAAACCAACTCTGCTAGGGCAAGTAACTTGGTCAGAGTTTTCGTAGGGATTAAAGCTTATGAGGATTCTTATGGCATTGCACATGGTAAGTGTGAACCAGTGACTTGACGCCAAGCAAGCTGTACAAACAAAATGGAAACGACAGACAGGACGTCTTATTTAATGAAAGGGGATGCAGTCTGCCGTGAAGCTTTCATCCACGTATACATACGGGTAAGAATCTAGCTACAGATATTATACGTTCCTAATTTTGTCAGAAAGTTGTTCCATTGCAAGTTTAAAGCTTCTTGTTAGCTAGCTATATGTGGCTGGAGGTTATAGCAGATCACCTATCGGTAGATTTTTTTTGAAAAGCAGACACTGAATATCCCTTTGAGCATGATCAAAGTTATTAATTACACATTGTATGGTGTATCAATACACCCAGTCACTACAAAGATACAGGCGTCCTTCCTAGCTCAGTTGTCGGAGAAGAAGGAAACCACTAGCCCAAACTGTTCGAACTCAATTCAATTCAATTCAAGGGCTTTATTGGCATGGGAAACATGTGTTAATATTGCCAAAGCAAGTGAGGTAGACAACATACAAAGTGAATATATAAAGTGAAAAACAACAAAACTTAACAGTAAACATTACACATACAGAAGTTTAAAAACAGTAAAGACATTACAAATGTCATATTATATATATATATATATATACAATGTACAAATAGTTAAATGACACAAGATAAAGTAAGCATAAATATGGGTTGTATTTACAATGTTGTTTGTTCTTCACTGGTTGCCCTTTTCTCGTGGCAACAGGTCACAAATCTTGCTGCTGTGATGGCACACTGTGGAATTTCACCCAAAAGATATGGGAGTTTTTCGAACTCTACAGACTGAAGTTGGCAGGTCGGCTGAACCGACTTCAGACGAGTCCCAAGAGGCTTGTGGGAGTCGTAGAGAAAAGTGGAGAACACCATCATGTTTGTGAGAGTCTCCTCTTTCCATAGAGGGGTTTATAGGCCAAACTGTTTGGACATTACAGAAGATTTTGTGAGAAGACTGATTCTAGCTCCGCCACCTTTCACAGCAGATGCGGAAATGCGACATTGGTGGATGCGGTGAATTGAGATGCATCCAATGCAATAAAACTGTTCTCTGGCTTAAACGTTTTATCCATTATGCTAATTACATTTCTGCAGGGGTGCGGACATCAACTCTAGGGGGTTAATTGGGGTGTCAATACTTTCTGAAGGCACTATAAATGCCTTTTATGCAACACCAAGCCAAGCATGAGGGCCTCCGCTGTTCCGGATGACTGATTTCGCTCAAAGTGGCTGTAATCATGCTTGGCTCATCTCCGTAGCGCACCTCTGTAATCATGAATTCCTTTGAAAAGCTGGTCATGGCACACATCAACGTCCCAGATAGCCTGGTAGGCCCCCCCATCCACCTGGCTGTAGTGGAGCGGGTCAAGAACTTCAAGCTCCTCTGTGTCCACATCACTGAGGACTTAATATGGTCCACACACAAACAAACAGTCGTGAAGCAGGCACAACAGCGCCTCTTCTCCCTCAGGAGGCTGAATAGATTTGACACGGGCCGCCAGATCCAGAAGAAGTTCTACAGCTGCACCATTGATAGCATTTTGACTGGCTGCACCACTGCCTGGTATGGCAACTGCAATGCTCTCAAACGCAAGGCTCTACAGAGGATGGTGTGGACGGCCCAGAACATCACTGGTGCCGAGCTCCCTACGATCCAGGTAATTTTATACCAGTCGGTGTCTGAGGAAGGCCCAGAAAATTGCCAAAAAAACTTCAGACACCCAAGCCATGGGCTGTTCTCTCTGCTACCATCTGGCAAGGGGTATCGGAGCATCAGATCTCGGACCAACAGGCGCAGAGACTGCTTCTACCCCGAAGCAATAAGACTGTTGAGTAGCTAATCAATGGCTACCTGGACTACCTGCACTGACTCTATGCACACTCACAGGTCTTTATCCACATACTCAGACATGCACTCACCATATACGGTACTGCTACTTTTTACTTTTATTATCATCATCTATCCAGATGTCCATATTTATCTCAGTTACAACATATTGAGCACAGTGATATGGTATTGGTACTCCTTATAGCTTACATATATTTATATTCATTTATAGTGTGTTTTTATTTTCTTTATTTAACTCCACATCATTGAGGAAGAGCTTTTAAGTAAGCATTTCACTGTAAGGTCTACACCGGTTGTATTCGGCACGTGACAAATATAATTAGCATTTTACTGCATTACCTCCTGAGGAGTCGATCAAGCAATTCACATGAATCCATTTTTCTTAGGCTAATGTCAGAAAGGGACAACGATGGTACATATTAAGAATGATACTTCACCTGCAGGATCCCATTGTATGTTTATAGGGAACAAAGTAAATATTAGATTGACAAGCAATTTGAATGAAGCCCAATGTTAAACCTCCAGTATAAGCCTACATTAAACTGCTTGATGACGGCTTAGGCCTTCATTACCATGAGTCAAACATCATGGGGAGAGAAACGTCAACAGCAGAGATGAACAAAAACACCTGAACATTGTAGAATTCATACCCACAAATGTTGTTTACCTCCAAGCTGGGTACCATGGTTTGAGTGAAGACACATAGCATTCCAAACCACTTGCCATCAACTTTAGCGATATCATCTAGGTCTATTTGCTGATGGGAGTAGTAGGGCGGTGCAATGTGGTCAAAATGTCAATTCACTGGATTTAAAAAATTTGACTGTATTTTATGCAAAATGCAGTGGCGTGTACTCATGGATGCCAAGGGAAGCCAGGTTTCCCCCCAAAAATGAAAAAAGAAAAAACATACATTATTTTATCTTGTCTCTTTGTGTTTCATTCATCGTTAGAGGCTGAATGCATCTCACTGGAGAAAGCATCCGAAAGAGCAAAACAGCACCCCTCTGTCTCTGTATGTGTAGGCCATCAATCTGATGATGTTGGGTCCAAAAGAGTATGACATTGATGTCGCCCACGAGCATTTGGCCTCCCTTGATAAAAAAAATAAAAATAAATAAAAAAAAGAGTATAAAATAGGCAATCAGCGTTGAGCTCGAGTGTGAATGGTCCTGGCACACAAGGGAAGCCAGTTTGGATATGGCGTCACTCCTATCAAATCACATTGAGAGCATATGTCATTGACAGAATTTTCATGGTTTGAGAGTCCTTTAGGTGCTCCAAGCGGGCTGTCATGTGCCTTCCATCTGGCCACTCTACCATAAAGGCCTGATTGGTGGGTGGAGTGCTGCAGAGATGGTTGTCCTTCTGGAAGGTTCTCCCATCTCCAAAGGCGAACGCTGGAGCTCTGTCAGAGTGACCATCTGGTTCTTGGTCACCTCCCTGACCAAGGCCCTTCTCCCGCGATTGCTCAGTTTGGCTGGGCGGCCAGCTCTAGGAAGAGTCTTGGTGGTTTCATCATTTGTCCGGTCCTCTGGCAGTCTCTATGGGGGTGCCACAGGGTTCAATTCTCGGGCCGACTCTTTTCTCTGTATATATCAATGATGTTGGTCTTGCTGCGGGCGATTCCCTGATCCACCTCTTCGCAGACGACACCATTCTATATACTTTCGGCCCGTCATTGGACACTGTGCTATCTAACCTCCAAACGAGCTTCAATGCCATACAACACTCCTTCCGTGGCCTCCAACTGCTCTTAAACGCTAGTAAAACCAAGTGCATGCTTTTCAACCAATCGCTGCCTGCACCCGCATGCCCGACTTGCATCACCACACTGGATGGTTCCGACCTTGAATATGTGGACACCTATAAGTACCTAGGTGTCTGGCTAGACTGCAAACTCTCCTTCCAGACCCATATCAAACATCTCCAATCGAAAATCAAATCAAGAGTCGGCTTTCTATTCCGCAACAAAGCCTCCTTCACTCACGCTGCTAAGCTTACCCTAGTAAAACTGACTATCCTACCGATCCTCGACGATGTCATCTACAAAATCGCTTCCAACACTCTACTCAGCAAACTGGGATGCAGTTTATCACAGTGCCATCCGTTTTGTCACTAAAGCACCTTATACTACCCACCACTGCGACTTGTATGCTCTAGTCGGCTGGTCCTCGCTACATATTCGTCGCCAGACCCACTGGCTCCAGGTCATCTACAAGGCCATGCTAGGTAAAGCTCCGCCTTATCTCAGTTCACTGGTCACGATGGCAACACCCATCCGAAGCACGCACTCCAGCAGGTGTATCTCACTGATCATCCCTAAAGCCAACACCTCATTCGGCCGCCTTTCGTTCCAGTACTCTGCTGCCTGTGACTGGAACGAATTGCAAAAATCGCTGAAGTTGGAGACTTTTATCTCCCTCACCAACTTCAAACATCAGCTATCTGAGCAGCTAACTGATCGCTGCAGCTGTACATAATCTATTGGTAAATAGCCCACCCATTTTCACCTACCTCATCCCCACAGTTTTTATTTATTTACTTTTCTGCTCTTTTGCACACCAATA
Organism: Oncorhynchus gorbuscha; assembly: GCF_021184085.1. NCBI lineage: Eukaryota > Metazoa > Chordata > Actinopteri > Salmoniformes > Salmonidae > Oncorhynchus > Oncorhynchus gorbuscha. The sequence continues at coordinate 41,891,518 of NC_060179.1, forward strand.
TCTCTACCTGTACATGATCATCTGATCATTTATCACTCCAGAGTTAATCTGCAATATTGTAATTATTCCCCTACCTCCTCATGCCTTTTGCACACATTGTATATAGACTCCCCTTTTTTTCTACTGTGTTATTGACTTGTTAATTGTTTACTCCATGTGTAACTCTGTTGTCTGTTCACACTGCTATGCTTTATCTTGGCCAGGTCGCAGTTGCAAATGAGAACTTGTTCTCAACTAGCCTACCTGGTTAAATAAAGGTGAAAAAAAGAAAAGAAAATTTTTAAAGAATGATGGAGACCACTGTGTTCTTGGGAACCTTGGGTACCCTTCCCCAGGTCTGTGCTTTAACACAATCCTGTCTTGGAGCTCAACAGACAATTCCTTTGACCTCATGGCTAGGTTTTTGCTCTGACATGCACTGTCAAATGTGGGACCTTATATAGACAGCTGTGTGCCTTTCCAAATCATGTCCAATCAATTGAATTTACCACAGGTGGACTCGAATTAAGTTGTAGAAACATCTCAAGGCTGATCAATGGAAACAGGATGCATCTGAGCTCAATTTCGAGTCTCATTGCAAAAGGTTTAACGTTTTAAAAAAAATCAAGTTGCAAACATTTCTAAAAACCTGTTTTCATTTTGTCATTATGGGGTATTGTGTATAGATTGATGAGGAACATTTTTATTTAATCAATTTTAGATAAGGCTGTAACGTAACAAAATGTGGAAAAAGGGTAGGGGTCTGAATACTTTCCGAATGCATTGTATGTGATTTGATGATGTTGAAGTTGAAATGGACCTGGAATAGTGGACAGTTTTCTTTGCGACTTGCGGTAACTGTGGTTCTAACTCCTCGATCACACCTAAAGCATCATTTCGCAAAATGGTACGCAGCATCATCATCATCTGGATAGGTGTGCATCAAAGTGACTGCCAGTGATTTTACCCACGCACCGCTAATGGCAACACATACATTCTAAGTGAGGTCAATGAGTCTTTCTCCATTCTGATTGTTTTATACTGTTCAATTCAACTTCAACCAAAAATAATTTCCTGCATATCCACACTGCCACGTAGGGTTGCACGATATTGGCAAAAAAGCAAGGCCTTATTTTAAACCAAATGTTGCAATTGTGATTTCACTTGTGATTTAGAGCAAAACACTTGGGTGAACTGTTAGCATCATGGAAATAAAATGTTTATTCTAATTCTATAACTGAATAAATAAGTGTTGTTTGACATGACAACGAATGAAAATGCCAGGGAGGAGTTATTGTGACAGGGTAAGAAACAAAGTGATGTTCAGTGTTTCCTAGGGGACCCTATAATCGTTGGCTACATTACGATGCGCTCGTAAATTCACTCTGGCTATCTACTCCGATTTCAGAGCATTCTCGTCTGAGTGTCCTAGAGCGCAGAATAACTGATGAATTTACGAACGCTCAACACTTGTTGAATATGGCCAGCAGCAGAAGTTACAGTCACCAACGCGCTGGATAACATGAACACCCTAACCTGCTCATTTGTGTCTGGAAGTAGATAGCAAGATAGCCAGTTTGCTTGGGTGCTTTACTGCCATTGAGGTCAGAACACTCGTATCAACCCTACTCTTCGGCCCGAGAGTCCAGTGTGCACTCTGAAAGCTCCGACAGCGAAACGCTCTGAATTAATGAACGCCCAAAACACACTCTGGCACTTGTCTCCAGATTGAATTTACGAAAACACCTGTAGAGGATTGCTAATTCTTATGTAGGTGACATTACTGCTATTGCATTGTTATAACTGAGACAACACATAACAACGTATTTTCATAGTAAAACAGGTTGGGCCCCATACAGGATACTCCTAGCCACAGGTGCTGGCCGGGAGTTCGGCCATAACTCCTCTGAAGATAGGGACGCACACACATTACACACTGACTCCTCTGAAGACAGGGACGACGCACACACATTACACACTGACTCCTCTGAAGACAGGGACGACGCACATACAATACACACTAACTGCCGAGGACACACAGATAAGACATACACCCACACATTGGGAAGAAGAGACACAGCCTTGACTTGCAGACAAACTAGCACACACACATAATCTCCCTCCCAGCCGAACATTGTGTGACTGAAGATAGCGCACACACCAGATCCCCTTTTCAGCTGAACATGGTGTGACGACCAAGAACAGGCATGGCAGGATTCTACGATGAAGGACAGACAACAGAGCCAATGCCGGACGACTACATCCCAGCCTGATCCAATCCGAAGATCCGATCTCCTAGAAATCAACCTACTTTCTGTTGTGTATATGAAGCTTGTACTCACTGTTAGTGGTGCTTTTTTCTGCTAGTCTCTGATGAGTTAACAGAGGGGCCCGTATATACGTGTACCAGATATCTTCTCTCTGAATAAACCTGTCGCTTGTCGTACAATCTACCACCTTGTCTGAATCGATCCTTAACCGGCTCATCCTTCCACATAACCTTTTATCAACAGAACTTGGTAGCGGGAGGATGGTTTAATAACGGTCCGTCGAAGTGAGTTGATTTGGGTGTGAGAAGGAGAGTGACGGAAGGACGGTTGTAGGAAGACGGGTGAAGGAATTCGGGGGAGGACAACAATTCTGCTCAACTCGGTAAACTGATCACAAGGCGCACCACAAACAAGGTAAGCAAAACCTGTTAAATCAAACTTTGCATATTGTCGTATAGTCTATCCAAATTTTGATCAGTATTACCGAGTAAGTATGAATTCTTGTGTAAATTTATAATTTGCTGACAAGTTGAAAGTACAGTGAAGTGAACATATGTGGTACAAACCGGCGACGGCCGGGTGATTAAATCATTGATGAGATATCAGTAAGTGGATAGCTAATTACTATTCATTAAATCTGGCGCCGAGGGGATAAATTGTAATTTTGTCCCGTGACCCGGTCAGCGCAGTCTGATAGCTTTCAATGATGAGGTATCACTTTTGAGGCCTGTGGTTCCGATAGGGGTTAGGAATAGAGATCAGTAGGGGATAGCTAATTACTATTCATTAAACCTGGCGCCGAGGGGGACAAATTGTAATTTTGTCCTGTGGCCCGGTCAAGGCCAGACTGATAAGAGATTCACTGATAGAGGTCGGACATGTGTATTAATTCTGATAGGGGTTAGCTCGATATGGATCAGGAATAAGAGATCAGTAGGGGATAGCTAACTACTATTCATTAAACCTGGCGCCGAGGGGGACAAATTGCAATTTTGTCCTGTGGCCCGGTCTAGGCCAGTCTGATGAGAGATTCTCTGATAAGGATCGGCTTTCAGGGGTCAGAGATATAACGTGTTGTTATGATAAGGATCAGCACGGTAGAGATTAGGGATAAAAATCAGTAAGGGGATAGTTAATTACTATTCATTAAACCTGGCGCCGAGAGGGGAAAAGATTGGCAACTTTGTCCCGCGACTCGGTCGAAGACCAGTCTGATAAGTAGTCCAAAAGATAAGCTGATAATGGTCAGAGAAAACTTGTATTTGTAACTGTTCATATTAAAATGTAATGTGGTTGTAATCGTCTCCATCAAGATTGTTGATGGTTTGAGAGAGAGAGAGAACTCAAGAAGGGTTATTGGATAAATCCGAAACGTATATGTTGTATGTAAACTTCCATGTTTTATGTATCTATAACTTCTGTGCTAAATGTATAATCAGGAACAAAATGACTGATGTATAATTGAAATAAGATCTGAGTATAATATTTAATATTGCGACTATATAGTCGAATAGATCCCTTGGTTGCGCGCTCCACGAAAGCTATACCAACCCAATCGTTTTTCTCGAACTGAATATACAAGGAAAAGCTCTGAGGTAAGGCAGAGTGTGAGCAATAGTGTCTCCTCGAATACATCGTTGTTATTAACTAACGACGGGCTAAGTATATTCAAATTATATTCAAGTAGTCTGGTAAAATTCCGATTAAGTTACGATTATGGTAAAAAGATATCGCTGGACATTGGTGTGCCAGCCGATTGGCCAGTACTGTCGTCGGACGGTGTGTCTCACAAATCCTGACCGGTCAACTAAAAAGGGTAAGCAGACACCTGTTGTGGAAAACTAAAGTTCTGCACATTGGAGTTATACAAATTTAGTTTTGTGAGACACCTGTTTGATGTAAGTTACTAAATTTAAACTATTATGATGTGTGAGATTGGAAAATAGTTGAGAAAGTAATATCTCCATTGGCAACTGCAATTTTATTATTGATCAACCATACTTAATGGTGCATTGTGTATGGGATGTACTAGTATGCCTGGTTGGTAGGTGGTAACAGAGATCACTTACCACGTGTATGAGTGATGTATTAGGCAGGGCCAAGTGTGAATGACGGATATTCAAATTGAATACTCGGACTTGAGACCGATTTAGCCGTAGGGAAAGGGTATCACTTGGGTTTCAGTAAAGGCATGGCTTGTTGGCAGTATTGTAGTGTACATGGAATGTCGTTGGAAATAGAAAAGAGGTTGAGAACGCTGAAGTCCATTCTAGAATTCAATAAAGGCAGAGAGGATAAGGAGTGGAGGAGACTGGGTGAGAAGCTGTACAGAGTATGGACAGAAGGTGGGGCTATTGCATCTCCTACTGGTCTGCTTGCTGGGGAGAATTAAGATTTGTGTGTGTCTGGTGTAAATTGAAGTTTACTGGCATAAAAGAAGATTTGTGAGACTCAAATCGTGTGCATGAAATACGTTTGATATTCAGTCGGGGACTAATATCGGTATGAATGAGGTCGGGGATTTTTATGATAAGAATGTTGAAAAAGTTGCAGGCTTGCTGATGAGAGTAATATCATAGAATATTGAGGGGGTGTGCATGACTGTTGGAAAAGGTGTTAAACTCTATTGACGTAAAATTCTGTGTGTAGAGTTATATTATGAGGTTTGAACTATACTAATATTGTGGAATTACATCATCAACATCTGAACATACTTACGATAAACATTAATTGAGCCACTGAGTAATAGATAAGATATACACTAGGTACGGGGCGACGGGTGTGGTCGATGTAAGACGGGAGTGGTGTTCTAACCAAGTGTTGAGAAATAAGGTAGATTTATTTTGTTCTTTTAATTAGTTTACACAAGTTCTTCCCGGTTATTGATTTTGGTTTGATTGTTCAGATAACACCACTGAAATTAAACAGGAGGTTAAGGTAGACTAACATTAGAATCTGTATTCATTATGGGGAACAATGAAAGGCTGAGGTTTTTATGTTAAAGGGACAGTGCACATTTAACACAGTTGTGTGTGTGTCTAATGGCTGGGGATTTAAGAAGTATTTTTGGGGAGACAATTTGGAGAAACACGAATAAAACATGAAACACCGAGACAAATTATTTGAGTTTGAGGGGATTATCATAATTGTTTTTGTAGTAAACGTTTGGGTTAAGGGGATTTTCACGTTCCCAGAGACATGGTATTTTACAGCTGGGGGAAAAGGCAGACGGAGGGGCCCTCCCCCGCACTGCAAAGACCTTGAAAGTTGGAGAGAAGTGAGGAGAGTTTTGGAAAGGGGGGGGGCCAGGATAGGCAAAGATAGCAGTTGCTGTGTGGAGACAGGGGGGAGAGTTGGACATGTAGAAAATGTAGGGGGCGCTCCTTCATGATGATGTCAGAACATAAGGATACTATACTAATCTTACCTAAGTCATTATTTAGAGTAGGTAAGGTTGATACCTGGGCAAAGCCAGATATCAAAAGGGGGATGGGTAAATTGTGGTCTAGGATAGGATGGGGACTATTGGATAAGAAACTAATAATTTAAAAAATGTAAGCTAACAATTGGGCATAGAAGTTAAAGATATAATCAAATAAAACATATGAGAAATTGTTTGTTAACCAAGCCTGTATGTCCAGGATTTTATGCATTACAGGTGAACTACAGGTGAAGTCACTCAATCCAGTCCCAGAGGCTTGGGGACCATAGAAGACCCCTGGTGACAGCTAGCTGAAAGAGTTACCCAGATTCATATCGCACGGCGGAAGGGTAAGACACTTTTTCACTGTCGGACAATAAACAGAGTTCGGGAGAAGAACTGGAATTAACAGAATTCCGGGGGCTAACTCTCGAATGAAGTAAACCCTACCTGTCCTATCACCCCTGTTTTTGTCCATAGAAGTGAGGATGTGTCTGGCTCTGGCTAAGTGATGTGTATTTTGTTCCAAAATGAACATAAGAGATCCCTAGATCTGGGTAGACAGGAAGTTAGAGTAGAGATTACATGATAACCGACTTCGGGGGGGGGATCCCACAAGGGTGGATAGGTTTTCCATGATATGGGGGAAACCTGGGAGCAATGTTGAACTTTGTAAAGGTGATGAAATCCTACTAACCATAAAAAATATTGAGCTCTCTGATGCAGGCACTCACACCCTCGGACTACAAAGGATGAGGACAGACATGATGGGTGTGTTTTCTATTAAGGTACTGCCAAGACCAGAGGTAACCGGACACACTCCTCTACCACCACTGTGTTAAAAATACCATTCAGGTAATTAATGTTAGAGACTATTCGGCTATTGATCAATTAGGAACTGGGACTGGTTTTGATTATGGGAGATTGCCTGAAGCTGATTGCAGTAGTAACATAACCATTAATTCCACTTGGCCAGTTACAGGCCTAAACCAAACTAGTGGTCTGGCTGATGTGAGGTGGATGTGTGGAGCCAAAAAGAGTGCTGAGACCCATTCTTAGAGGAGAATGGCAAGATACGTGTGGTCTGACCAGTGATAATTCCACTGACCATTGTTGATGTTGCTGCTGAACAGCTGCTGAGTTCTGTAACCAGGGGACCTGAAATCCCATGGGAGACATAGACGTAGTGCTCCATGGACAGAGGATGTAGTTGACATACACTAACCTGTTGGGAGTGCCAGTGGGGGTTCCTCATGAGTTTCAGGCCTTGGGTAGGAATGATGGACTCTGGCACTTACTACCTATTATGGGTCCAGCCATAGTGGATGCTGGACAGACTGCATGGATTAAATATTCTACTATAATCAACAGCGTTTGGTGAATTACTCCCGTGATGCACTCACTGGTATGTCTGAACAGCTTGAGGCCACATTTGGGGTTTCCAGACAGAATAGACTTGCCTTGAATATGCTTCTTGCCAGTCAGGGGGGACGTCTGCAAGATGTTCGGTAAACAATGTTGCACGTATATTCCTAATAATACCAGTCCAGATGGTGGTATATCTAAGGCGGGCTTGATGCACTATCTGCGAAGATGAGGTCCACGGAGGGGGGTGGAGGAGTCTGTTCTCTTGGCCTGGTTTGGTAAGTACACTGGTATGATGGTTACTGGATTTCTGACCCTAATTCTTGTATTATTTGTTATTGATGTGATGTGCTGCTTGCATCATACCGTGTTCTAAGAAATATGTTACAGATATGGTGAACGCTTCAGGCATGTTGCCTTTGCTTGATGCTCCAGTTGGAGATGCCGATACGGAAGCATGCTTTCAGGAGAGGATGGGACTGACTGAGGATGACCGATGGTATGCTGTGGGTGAGGTAGTAGAATGATTTAACACCACCACAGTTCCTTGTTATACATTTTTATGATAGGTTTTCTTTCCAGTATGTTTGTTCTCCCTGTTGTAAAGGTTTTAGAGTCCCTGGGTGGCAAGGAGCCCACCTGGTACAGGATAGGAGTAGCTGAGAGGACCAGATGGTTTCTAATAATTCTTTACTGTTTTCCATGACCAAAGTTTTATCCTACATCTTACATGTAAATAACAATAAAGTTTTATCCTGTTTTTGATAAGTGACACCCTTGTGGGTGACAAAAGGGGGAAACAAAAGCATACAACAAAGGCATATATCACTTGTTATTAATAATAAACTTTTTTATTATTTTCATGAAATGCTATGACTGCTGAAATAAAGGATAATGAGTGACACCCTAGCGGGTGTCAAAAGGGGGACTTAAATTTCACACTTTTCTTTTGTTCAGTTTTTGAATGAGCTGTTCTCTTTTGACATGAAGGTAGTTTAAACTTTGTAACTGTTATATGATTCATTGCTGAATTTGTGTTCACACCCTTGGGGTTATTTTACATTATAGCCATTACCATATATAAGATTGAATATTATCTGCTGTTGCCTTGTGTGGAGGTATGTATGTGTTATGCTACCTAGCTGATTTGAAACATTGTTAAAAGTATCAGGGCCATGGGACTTTCTCATGCTGGAAAAATACAGAAGGGAGGGCACATTCAGAGCGTGGGTTGCGAGAACAAGCGGTCTTTTTGTTGGATAACAGGAGCCAGGTGTGAGATAACGGTATGGAGCATGAGACCCATCTTTCAGTTTTTGCAGCCATTTTAGTGTTGTGCGGCTGCTGCTGCATTCCATGTATTTCGCTCACTCACTACTAGAGTTATATCTAAGGCCCGAGTAGGAAGAGGGGGATCCAGTTGCTTTTATTGATTAAGCTTCTCCATTGTATGTCGTGTCCCATCTGGGATGGGAAGAGGGGGAAATTATTTTTCTTTGTGGGCCATTTCCGTATAGACTTATCTAGTTTAGGCTATTTTTCCTTTTTGAATTATGTTTTCGTTTTTGCTTGGAGTAATGTATCTGGACTATATCACATCTCTTAGGAGATGTGAAGAGAGGGAGCAGGAAAAAGTTGGCTTATGTAGAATATCATTTTTCCTTTCATTTTGAGCTGTTGTTCTCCGCTCTGTTATACATGAGGGTTGTAAGTTCCTAGGTGGCTGGTAGCCAACTTAGTACATAGTGGGATTGAGTTGGGAACATGGTGGGAATACATATACATCCATTTATTTTTAATGTTGTGCCTTCTTTTATAGCCCCTTTGGGACAGATTTTCTTTTGTATCAGAATCTAGTTAGGTTGTGTCACGTCTCTGGGGAGACGTGAAGAGAGGGATTTGTAGAGGATTGCTAATTCTTATGTAGGTGACATTACTGCTATTGCATTGTTATAACTGAGACAACACATAACAACGTATTTTCATAGTAAAACATGTTGGGCCCCATACAGGATACTCCTAGCCACAGGTGCTGGCCGGGAGTTCGGCCATAACTCCTCTGAAGATAGGGACGCACACACATTACACACTGACTCCTCTGAAGACAGGGACGACGCACACACATTACACACTGACTCCTCTGAAGACAGGGACGACGCACATACAATACACACTAACTGCCGAGGACACACAGATAAGACATACACCCACACATTGGGAAGAAGAGACACAGCCTTGACTTGCAGACAAACTAGCACACACACATAATCTCCCTCCCAGCCGAACATTGTGTGACTGAAGATAGCGCACACACCAGATCCCCTTTTCAGCTGAACATGGTGTGACGACCAAGAACAGGCATGGCAGGATTCTACGATGAAGGACAGACAACAGAGCCAATGCCGGACGACTACATCCCAGCCTGATCCAATCCGAAGATCCGATCTCCTAGAAATCAACCTACTTTCTGTTGTGTATATGAAGCTTGTACTCACTGTTAGTGGTGCTTTTTTCTGCTAGTCTCTGATGAGTTAACAGAGGGGCCCGTATATACGTGTACCAGATATCTTCACTCTGAATAAACCTGTCGCTTGTCGTACAATCTACCACCTTGTCTGAATCGATCCTTAACCGGCTCAT
>NC_060179.1:41901692-41909528 GCF_021184085.1 Oncorhynchus gorbuscha
AGTCAATAAGATTCTTGCTACGTAGCTTAACTTTCTGAACATTCGAGACGTGTAGTCCACTTGTCATTCCAATCTCCTTTGCATTAGCGTAGCCTCTTCTGTAGCCTGTCAACTATGTGTCGGTTTATCCCCTGTTCTCTCCTCTCTGCACAGACCATACAAACGCTCCTCACCGCGTGGCCAGCGTCCACCCTACTCTGGTGGTCCCAGCCGCACGACCACGTGGAGTTCCAGGTCTCCGGTAGCCTCTGGAACTGCCAATCTGCGGTCAACAAGGCAGAGTTCATCCCAGCCCATGCCTCCTCCAGTCCTCGACTTTGGCCCTGACGGAAACATGGATCACCACAGACAACACTGCCACCCTACTGCTCTCTCTTCGTCCGCCCACGTGTTCCTCGCACACCCCGAGAGCGTCTGGGTCAGCGGGGTGGTGGCACCGGGATCCATCTCTCCCAAGTGGTCATTCTCTTCTCCCTTACCCATCTGTCTATCGCCTCCTTTGAATTCCATGCTGTCACAGTCACTAGCCCTTTCAAGCTTAACATCCTTATCATTTATCGCCCTCCAGGTTCCTCGGAGAGTTCATCAATGAGCTTGATGCCTTGATAAGCTCCTTTCCTGAGGACGGCTCACCTCTCACAGTTCTGGGCGACTTTAACCTCCCCACGTCTACCTTTGACTCTTTCCTCTCTGCCTCCTTCTTTCCACTCCTCTCCTCTTTTGACCTCACCCTCTCACCTTCCCCCTACTCACAAGGCAGGCAATACGCTCGACCTCATCTTTACTAGATGCTGTTCTTCCACTAACCTCATTGCAACTCCCTCAAGTCTCCGACCACTGCCTTGTATCCTTCTCCTCTCGCTCTCATCCAACACCTCCCACACTGCCCCTACTCGGATGGTATCGCGCCGTCCCAACCTTCGCTCTCTCCCCGCTACTCTCTCCTCTTCCATCCTATCATCTCTTCCTCCGCTCAAACCTTCTCCCACCTATCTCCTGATTCTGCCTCCTCAACCCTCCTCTCCTCCCTCTCTGCATCCCTTGACTCTCTATGTCCCCTATCCTCCAGGCCGGCCTCGGTCCTCCCCTCCCGCTCCGTGGCTCGATGATTCATTGCGAGCTCACAGAACAGGGCTCCGGGCAGCCCGAGCGGAAATGGAGGAAAACTCGCCTCTGCGGACCTGGCATCCTTTCACTCCCTCCTCTCTACATTTTCCTCCTCTGTCTCTGCTGCTAAAGCCACTTTCTACCACGCTAAATTCCAAGCTTCTGCCTCTAACCCTAGGAAGCTCTTTGCCACCTTCTCCTCCCTCCTGAATCCTCCGCCCCTCCCTCCTCCCTCTCTGCAGATGACTTCGTCAACCATTTTGAAAAGAAGGTCGACGACATCCGATCCTCGTTTGCTAAGTCAAACGACACCGCTGGTTCTGCTCACACTGCCCTACCCTATGCTCTGACCTCTTTCTCCCCTCTCTCTCCAGATGAAATCTCGCGTCTTGTGACGGCCGGCCGCCCAACAACCTGCCCGCTTGACCCTATCCCCTCCTCTCTTCTCCAGACCATTTCCGGAGACCTTCTCCTTACCTCACCTCGCTCATCAACTCATCCCTGACCGTTGGCTACGTCCCTTCCGTCTTCAAGAGCGAGAGTTGCACCCTTCTGGAAAAAAACCTACACTCGATCCCTCCGATGTCAACAATTACAGACCAGTATCCCTTCTTTCTTTTCTCTCCAAAACTCTTGAACGTGCCGTCCTTGGCCAGCTCTCCCGCTATCTCTCTCTGAATGACCTTCTTGATCCAAATCAGTCAGGTTTCAAGACTAGTCATTCAACTGAGACTGCTCTCCTCTGTATCACGGAGGCGCTCCGCACTGCTAAAGCTAACTCTCTCTCCTCTGCTCTCATCCTTCTAGATCTATCGGCTGCCTTCGATACTGTGAACCATCAGATCCTCCTCTCCACCCTCTCCGAGTTGGGCATCTCCGGCGCGTCCACGCTTGATTGCGTCCTACCTGACAGGTCGCTCCTACCAGGTGGCGTGGCGAGAATCTGTCTCCTCACCACGCGCTCTCACCACTGGTGTCCCCCAGGGCTCTGTTCTTGGCCCTCTCCTATTCTCGCTATACACCAAGTCACTTGGCTCTGTCATAACCTCACATGGTCTCTCTTATCATTGCTATGCAGACGACACACACTAATCTTCCTTTCCCCTTCTGACCAGGTGGCGACCGCATCTCTGCATGTCTGGCAGACATATCAGTGTGGATGACGGATCACCACCTCAAGCTGAACCTCGGCAAGACGGAGTTGCTCTTCCTCCCGGGGAAGGACTGCCCGTTCCATGATCTCGCCATCACGGTTGACAACTCCACTGTGTCCTCCTCCCAGAGCGCCAAGAACCTTGGTGTGATCCTGGACAACACCCTGTCGTTCTCAACTAACATCAAGGCGGTGGCCCGTTCCTGTAGGTTCATGCTCTACAACATCCGCAGAGTACGACCCTGCCTCACACAGGAAGCGGCGCAGGTCCTAATCCAGGCACTTGTCATCTCCCCGTCTGGATTACTGCAAGCTGTTGGCTGGGCTCCTGCCTGTGCCATTAAACCCCTTCAACTCATCCAGAACGCCGCAGCCCGTCTGGTGTTCAACCTTCCCAAGTTCTCTCACGTCACCCCGCCTCCTCCGTTCTCTCCACTGGCTTCAGTTGAAGCTCTCGCATCCGCTACAAGACCATGGTGCTTGCCTACGGAGCTGTGAGGGGAACGGCACCTCAGTACCTCCAGGCTCTGATCAGGCCCTACACCCAAACAAGGGCACTGCGTTCATCCACCTCTGGCCTGCTCGCCTCCCTACCACTGAGGAAGTACAGCTCCGCTCAGCCCAGTCAAAACTGTTCGCTGCCCTGGCCCCCCAATGGTGGAACAAACTCCTCACGACGCCAGGACAGCGGAGTCAATCACCACCTTCCGGAGACACCTGAAACCCCACCTCTTAAGGAATACCTAGGATAGGTTAAGTAATCCCTCTCACCCCACCCCCTAAGTTTTAGATGCACTATTGTTAAGACTGTCCCACTGGATGTCATAAGGTGAATGCACCACTTGTAAGTCGCTCTGGATAAGAGCGTCTGCTAAATGACTTAAATGTAAATGTAAATGTAAACACTCAAAAACCATGTTCCCCTTTAACTGTGCGTGTGCATGAACGCAATAGCCCCTAGACTGCCATACAGAATAAATACTGTATCAGCCCACGGAGAGAAGAACAGATTTAACTTCACTCAACCCTCTAGAGTTTTCCTGTTTCCTGACTCTATCAAGTCTCATGTTATGTAGGCCTACATTGAACACCACACATTGGCAGCTATTGTAGGCTGAATGATAGAACAGCTATTTCTCTGGTAAAACCTTCTTGGGCTAGGGGCAGTATTTGACATCTGGATGAAAAGCATGCCCAAAGTAGGATATGCATATAATTGGTAGATTTGGATAGAAAACACTGATATGAACTGATATGGCAGGCAAAAACCCGAGGACAAACCATCCCCCGCCAAAAACAATGTATAGCCTACCACTGTTTCCACATCTGTCATGTTTATTATGAGATGAAAACCTCCCAGATTGCAGTTCCTAGGGCTTCCAATATATGTCAACAGTGTTTAGAAAGAGTTGCAGCCTTGGTTTTGGAAAATGAGCTAGAATTTGTAGTGGCTCCCATTTTGGCTGTAGTGTTTTCTATGTGCATGGATGAGAGTGCGTTCTTTGTTGTTTATCTCCGTAAAGACAATAACAATTCTCCGTCTTACATTTTATAGTTTATTTTTGTAATAGGGTAACTGAGGTTTGATTATAAACGTTGTTTGACTTGTTTGGAGAAGTTTATTTGTAATGTTTGGGATTAATTTTGTATGCATTTTGAAGGAGGGAAACTGGTGGATTATACAATGAAGCACGCTAGTTAAAATGAGTTTTTGGGGATATAAAGAAGGACATTATCGAACAAAAATACAATTTGTGATGTAGCTGGGACCATTTACTTGCCAAAGAAGAAGATCTTCAAAGGTAAGGCATTTATTATATCGCTAATTTGTGGCACACCTGCCTGGTTGAAAAATGTTTTTCATGCTTTTGTGTGCGGGGCGCTGTCCTCAGATAATCGCATGGTGTGCTTTCGCCATAAAGTCAGTGACTGGATTAACAAGAATTTGATGTTTGGCACTTGTATTTTCATGAATGTTAAATATTTCTATTTCTGTCATTTGAATTTCGCGCCTGCAATTTCACCGGATGTTGTCGTGAGGTGGGATCGCTAGCAGAATGCCTGCGCAAGAAAGGTTAAAATGTTATTAGTGATGCATTTGATGGTAGGCCACTCTGCAGGGTCTACATTATGATCAAATAGCCACAGCTTTACTTGACCACTGATTTCAGTGTTCATAGTAAATTCCTGAAATTTGGTCAGTGCTGAGAAAATGAGAGGGAAAATTGCTCTAAAACATAGAGTCGGAAGTTTACATACACCTAAGACAAATACATTTAAACTCAGTTTTCAAAAAGAGATTTAATCCCAGTAAGAATTCACTGTTTTAAGTCAGTTAGAGATCACCACTTTAATTTAAAAGAGAGAAATATGTGTAGAGAGAATGATTTATTTAAATTTCTTTCATCACATTCCCAGGGGAAAGAAGAGACAAAATTAGTATTTGGAGCATTGGAGGAGAGAAAAAGAGTTTAACTTGAGAGTCAAATGTTTTGGGTAGCCTTCCACAAGCTTCCCACAATAAGTTGGGTGAAAAAGAGAGAAAAACAGAGCTGGTGTAACTGAGTCAGGTTTGAGCGTCTCTTGCTCGCACACACTTTTTCAGTTCTGCCCACAATTTTTTAAGGATTGAGAGTCAGGGCTTTGTGATGGCCATTTTTCCGCAACTTTGGAAAAATGCTCGGGGTCATTGTCCATTTGGAAGACCCATTTGGAAAAACTTCCTGAGATGGCTTGAGATGTTGTTCAATATAAGATCATTTTCAGAAAAAGAGAGAGAACGTAAAGAGAGAGAAACCCCAAGAGATTAAAAGAGGTGGGAAAAGGGGAGACACTCTGAGAGGCACTGAAAAAAGGCAGAGAAAAAGAGAGAAAAACAGAGAGAAAAAGAGAGAGAAAAGGGAGAGAAACGAGAAGAAGAGAGAAAATAAAGGTGAGGGACACTCGAAAAGGAGAAAAAGCTGTCCAGGACATCAAAAAACAGCAAAGGGAGAAAGAGAGGAGAGAACATGAAGAGAGTGGAGAATGAAAACCCCCAAAAAAAAAGTGAGCAAAGAATCAAATATACATTTCTAGTCAACGGAAAAAAGAAATATCCATAGAGTTTCAGGTCCCAGTCTCAAAAGAGAGGGAAAAACAGTTGAAAAAGTGCAAGAGAGGTTTCTAAACGATCTCTAAGACATTTATGTTGACATCAATGGTGAAAGAGAGGAAAAGAAAGAAAACGAGAGAGTGGAGAGGTAAAGAGAGGCCCAGCCTCCCTGAGGGAAAAACCCTCCCTGTGGAATTCCTCCCTCAAAGTCCAAGAAAAGAGAGTGAGCCACGAAGAAGAACTCAACAGTACAGCCTCCGAGCAACACAACCTCAAAACACAAAAAAGATAGAGAGAGAGAAAGAGAGAGAGAAAGCGTTGAAAGATTCAGAGAGAAAAACAGCACCGGGAAAACTGTTTTCCAAGGAGAGAAAAAGAGAGACAAAAGCTTGAAAGAAGATTTTCCCAGAACATTCAAGAATCTCGACAAAGAGGGAAAAGGAGAGGGAAAAAGAGTATTTTTCTAAGAGAGGGCAAAGATAGGGAGTATCGAGAGAAAACTAATGACAAAACTAGCAAAAGAGGGTTTTTACGAAGAAAAACTTGTTAGTTCTCGATTCTGAGAACTTTAAAGATATTAGAAAGGAGAGAAACTCAAGAGAGCAAACTTTAAAAAGAATACAAAGAGGGAAAAGACTCAGACAAAGAGGGAAAAAGAGAGAAAAAAGAGAGAAAAAGGTGCTGAAAGATAGTTCATCTGTCTGAAAAAGAGAGAAAAAGTTCGAAAAAGAGAGGGAAAAGGGCTGAAGTTTCCAAAACGGGCAAAGGAGAGAAAGCAAGCGCTCTCCCCGGAGAGAAAAAGAGAGGTCCACTTTATTCCCAGAGAATCATGGCACCTCTCGTTCCAGAGAATGATCTGATCCCTCATTGAGATGTCTTGAAGCTTTGGAGAGAAAAGAGAGACTAAGAGAGAGAAAAAGAGACAGGTCTCGCATGAGGAAAAAGGGAGAGAAAAGAGAGAAAAGGAGATGAGAAAAAGAGGAGAAAAGGGATCATATTTCTAAAAGGAAGACGGAATTGAAAAGTCAATGCGGAAAACGAGAGGGGAAAAGGGAGAAAAAGAGAGGAGAGAAAAAACGAGAGGGGAAAAGGGAGAAAAAGAGAGGAGAGAAAAAGAGAGAAAAAGAGAGAGAAAACGAGAGAAAATGAGAGAGAAAAAGAGAGCGAAAAAGAGAGCGAAAAACGGAGAGAAAAAGAGAGACAAAGAGAGAGAAAAACAGAGACAAAGAGAGAGAAAAAAACGAGAGGGGAAAAGAAGAGAGAAAAAGAGAGGAGAGAAAAAGAGAGGAGAGAAAAAGAGAGAAAAAGAGAGAGAAAAAGAGAGAAAAAGAGAGAAAAAACGAGAGAAAAAGAGAGAAAAAAAAAGAGAGAAAAAGAGAGAAAAAGAGAAAAAGAGAGAGAAAAAGAGAGAGAGAAAGAGAGAAAAAGAAAAAAAGAGAGAGAAAAAGAGAAAAAGAGAGAAAAAGAGAGAAAAAGAGAGAAAAAGAGAGAGAAAAGAGAGAGAAAAGAGAGAAAAAGAGAGAGAAAAAGAGAGAAAAAGAGAGAGAAAAAAGAGAGAGAAAAAGAGAGAGAAAAGAGAGAGAGAAAAGAGAGAGAAAAGAGAGAAAAAGAGAAAGAGAAAAAGAGAGAGAAAAGAGAGAGAGAAAAGAGAGAGAAAAAGAGAGAGAGAAAGAGAGAGAAAAAAGAGAGAAAAAGAGAGAGAGAAAAAAGAGAGAGAGAAAAAGAGAGAGAAAAAGAGAGAAAAAAGAGAGAAAAGAGAGAGAGAAAAGAGAGAGAAAAAGAGAGAAAAAGAGAGAAAAAAGAGAGAAAAGAGAGAAAAAGAGAGAAAAAAGAGAGAAAAAGAGAGAAAAAGAGAGAAAAAGAGAGAGAAAAAGAGAGAAAAAGAAAAAGAGAGAAAAAGAGAGAGAAAAAGAGAGAGAAAAGAGAGAGAAAAAGAGAAAAAAAGAAAGAGAGAAAAAAGAGAGAAAAAAGAGAGAGAAAAAGAGAGAGAAAAGAGAAAAGAGAGAAAAAGAGAGAAAAAGAGAGAGAAAAAAGAGAGAAAAAGAGAGAGAAAAAGAGAGAAAAAAGAGAGAGAAAAAGAGAGAAAAAAGAGAGAGAAAAAGAGAGAGAAAAGAGAGAAAAGAGAGAAAAAGAGAGAGAAAAGAGAGAAAAAGAGAGAGAGAAAAGAGAGAGAGAGAAAAAGAGAGAGAAAAAGAGAGAGAAAAAGAGAGAGAGAAAAGGGAGAGAGAAAAGGGAGAGAAAAAGAGAGAGAAAAAGAGAGAGAAAAAGAGAGAAAAAGAGAGAGAAAAAGAGAGAAAAAGAGAGAGAAAAAGAGAGAGAAAAGAAAAAGAGAGGAAAAAGAGAAAAAAGAGAGAGAAAAAGAGAGAGAAAAAAGAGAGAAAAAGAGAGAGAAAAAGAGAGAAAAGAGAGAGAAAAAGAGAGAAAAAGAGAGAGAGAGAAAAGAGAGAGAAAAAGAGAGAAAAGAGAAAGAGAGAGAGAAAAAGAG